>NC_090657.1:222249343-222404343 GCF_040937935.1 Hyperolius riggenbachi | reverse complement strand
GTGCAGTGCTGTATTTCCTGTTGTAACCGCAGCACTTCCTGTGTTGACATCAGACAAGATCTCATCTGCTTTCACTGAATGCGGCTCCAGACACAGTGAGAGCTGAGTTCAGTGTTTGCAGAATACACCTCTCCAGACATCTTCCTGAGTATGACTCCCTGGCTTTAGCTGATGGGAATGGGGCTGGGAAGTGCTGATGACTGCTGGATATACAATGTATCTGTAGATTCCGGAGTGTCCGCTGTTACAGGGAATCTGAAGTGAAAATAAACTTGTATGATATATGTATGTGTAGTGCTGTGGGAGATGTGCTGTGCTCCTGTAATGCCACACAGTAAATGTTTCAGCAAGCAGCCCTAATGCTAGGTACACACTGCGATTTTCTGGCAGATTAGTGTGTACCGTGCATAAGGCACAGCTTTATCTATCCAGTGCAGTATGACCCCACAGGGCCTTCCAGTGCATTAGGGGCTATGCTGGGACTTGTAGTGGCAGTGTGGCGGGAGCTGTGATGTTATGGGGCATGCTGGGACTTGTAGTGGCAGTGTGGCGGGAGCTGTGATGTTATGGGGCATGCTGGGACTTGTAGTGGCAGTGTGGCGGGAGCTGTGCTGCTCCTGTGATGAAATGAGGCATGCTGGGACTTGTAGTTGCCGCTTGGAGGAAGCTGTAATGAGGCATGCTGGGACTTGTAGTGGCAGTGTAGCGGGAGCTGTGATGTTATGGGGCATGCTGGGACTTGTATTTGCAGTGTGGAGGAAGCTGTCATATGAGGCATGCCAGAACTTGTAGTTGCAGCGTGGAGAAAGCTGTGATATGAGGCATGCTGGGACTTGTAGTGGCAGTGTGTGGAGGAAGTTCTGCAGCTGTAGTTTTGCTGTGGTTGGAGTTACTCTGGCTGGATTTGTTTTGGGAGTGGGGACAAGACACCATGTGCCTGAGGCCAGGCTACATGAGAGCGGCAGTGTACACACGTGTGGCCAGGCTAGATAAGAGCAGCAGTGTACACACGTGGGTGTGGCCACGCTGCATGAGCGGCAGTGTACACACGTGGGTGTGGCCAGGCTAGATAAGAGCGGCAGTGTACACGTGGGTGTGGCCAGGCTACGTAAGGGCGGCAGTGTACACACATGGCTGTGGCCAGGCTACATAAGAGCGGCAGTGTACACACGTGGGTGTGGCCACGCTGCATGAGCGGCAGTGTACACACGTGGGTGTGGCCAGGCTAGATAAGAGTGGCAGTGTACACGTGGGTGTGGCCAGGCTACGTAAGGGCGGCAGTGTACACACATGGCTGTGGCCAGGCTACATAAGAGCGGCAGTGTACACGCTATATAAGAGCGGCAGTGCACACACGTGGCTGTGGCCAGGCTATATAAGAGCGGCAGTGTACACACGTGGCTGTGGCCAGTTTACATAAGATCGGCAGTGTACACACGTGGCTGTGGCCAGGCTACATGAGCGGCAGTGTACACACGTGGCTGTGGCCAGGCTACATGAGCGGCAGTGTACACACGTGGCTGTGGCCAGGCTACATGAGAGCGGCAATGTGTACACACGTGGCTGTGGCCAGGCTACATAAGAGCGGCAGTGTACACATGTGTGGCCAGGCTACATGAGAGCGGCAGTGTGTACACACGTGGGTGTGGCCAGGTTACATTTGGCTGTGGCCAGGCTACATGAGAGCAGCAGTGTGTACACACGTGGGTGTGGCCAGGCTACATGAGAGCGGCAGTGTACACGTGGCTGTGGCCAGGCTACATGAGAGCGGCAGTGTGTACACACGTGGCTGTGGCCAGGTTACGTGTGGGTGTGGCCAGGCTACATGAGAGCGGCAGTGTACACACGTGGCTGTGGCCAGGCTACATAAGAGCGGCAGTGTGTACACGTTGGTGTGGCCAGGCTACATAAGAGCGGCAGTGTGCACATGTGGCTGTGGCCAGGCTACATGAGAGCGGCAGTGTGTACACACGTGGGTGTGGCCAGGCTATATGAGAGCGGCAGTGTACACATGTGGGTGTGGCCAGGCTACATGAGAGCGGCAGTGTGTACACACATGGGTGTGGCCAGGCTATATGAGAGCGGCAGTGTACACGTGGGTGTGGCCAGGCTACATGAGAGCGGCAGTGTGTACACCCGTGGGTGTGGCCAGGCTATATGAGAGCGGCAGTGCACACACGTGGCTGTGGCCAGGCTACATGAGAGCGGCAGTGTACACACGTGGGTGTGGCCAGGCTACATGAGAGCGGCAGTGTACACACGTGGCTGTGGCCAGGCTACATAAGAGCGGCAGTGTACACCCGTGGGTGTGGCAATGTTTGGGTGCAGACATACACAGTGCGCATTCCCCAGGTGTCTCGGTGGCCTCCTCACTGGTGAGTCGTCTCCCCTGCCAGGCGGCCCCCGGGCTGTTTGCACACTCTGCTTCCAGGAATGCCGGGCCTGCTGGCTGTGCAGCTTGTGTTACACGCTGAGGGTTTGCATTGTGTCACACATTCTGCTCTATGTGCCTGATGGGTTCAGCAAAGTTCAAGTGACAACACTGGAAACCCAGCAACTGTATGGAGAGGAGCTGAGAGAAGTGATATGTCTGCCCTCTCCTCCCCTGTCTGTATAAGACCATGTGTGTACGGAGGGGAGGCCGGGAGTGTGTATAATCCACATCCAGCAGCCTGTGTAGTGCGGGGGGGGGGGGGGGGGGTGGAGGGGGGTGTATAATCCACGTCCAGCAGCCTGTGTAGTGCGGGGGGGAGGGGGTGTATAATCCACGTCCAGCAGCCTGTGTAGTGCGGGGGGGAGGGGGTGTATAATCCACGTCCAGCAGCCTGTGTAGTTGGGGGAGGGAGGGGTTCTGTATAATCCACGTCCAGCAGCCTGTGTAGTGCGGGGGGAGGGGGTGTATAATCCACGTCCAGCAGCCTGTGTAGTTGGGGGAGGGAGGGGTTCTGTATAATCCACATCCAGCAGCCTGTGTAGTGCGGGGGAGGGGTCTGTATAATCCACGTCCAGCAACCTGTGTAGTTGGGGGAGGGAGGGGTTCTGTATAATCCACGTCCAGCAGCCTGTGTAGTGTGGGGGGAGGGGTTCTGTATAATCCACGTCCAGCAGCCTGTGTAGTGCGGGGGAGGGGTCTGTATAATCCACGTCCAGCAGCCTGTGTAGTGCGGGGGGAGGGGTTCTGTATAATTCACGTCCAGCAGCCTGTGTAGTGCGGGGGAGGGGTCTGTATAATCCACGTCCAGCAGCCTGTGTAGTGCGGGGGAGGGGTCTGTATAATCCACGTCCAGCAGCCTGTGTGTGTGTGCGGGGGAGGTCTGTATAATCCACGTCCAGCAGCCTGTGTGGTGCGGGGGGGTCTGTATAATCCACGTCCAGCAGCCTGTGTAGTGCGAGGGGGGGAGGGGTCTGTATCATCCACGTCCAGCAGCCTGTGTTGGGGGAGGGTTCTGTATAATCCACGTCCAGCAGCCTGTGTAGTGCGGGGGGAGGGGTCTGTATAATCCACGTCCAGCAGCCTGTGTGGGGGAGGGGTTCTGTATAATCCACGTCCAGCAGCCTGTGTAGTGTGGGGGGAGGGGTCTGTATAATTCACGTCCAGCAGCCTGTGTAGTGCGGGGGGAGGGGTCTGTATAATCCACGTCCAGCAGCCTGTGTCGTGCGGGGGGAGGGGTCTGTATAATCCACGTCCAGCAGCCTGTGTAGTGCGGGGGGAGGGGTCTGTATAATCCACGTCCAGCAGCCTGTGTAGTGCGGGGGGAGGGATCTGCATAATCCACGTCCAGCAGCCTGTGTAGTGCGGGGGAGGGGTCTGTATAATCCACGTCAAGCAGCCTGTGTAGTGCGGGGGGAGGGGTCTGTATAATTCACATCCAGCAGCCTGTGTAGTGTGGGGGGGGAGGGGTCTGTATAATCCACGTCCAGCAGGCTGTGTAGTGCGGGGGGAGGGGTCTGTATAATCCACGTCCAGCAGGCTGTGTAGTGCGGGGGGAGGGGTCTGTATAATCCACGTCCAGCAGCCTGTGTAGTGCGGTGGGAGGGGTCTGTATAATCCACGTCCAGCAGCCTGTGTAGTGTGGGGGGAGGGGTCTGTATAATCCACGTCCAGCAGCCTGTGTAGTGCGGGGGGAGGGGTCTGTATAATCCACGTCCAGCAGCCTGTGTAGTGTGGGGGGAGGGGTCTGTATAATCCACGTCCAGCAGCCTGTGTAGTGCGGGGGGAGGGGTCTGTATAATCCACGTCCAGCAGCCTGTGTAGTGCGGGGGGAGGGGTCTGTATAATCCACGTCCAGCAGCCTGTGTAGTGCGGGGGAGGGGTCTGTATAATCCACGTCCAGCAGCCTGTGTAGTGCGGGGGGAGGGGTTCTGTATAATCCACGTCCAGCAGCCTGTGTGGGGGAGGGGTCTGTATAATCCACGTCCAGCAGCCTGTGTAGTTGGGGGAGGGAGGGGTTCTGTATAATCCACGTCCAGCAGCCTGTGTAGTGTGGGGGGAGGGGTCTGTATAATATACGTCCAGAAGTCTGTGTGGTGCGGGGGAAGGGGTCTGTGTCATCCACATCCAGCAGCCTGTGTGGGGGAGGGGTCTGTATAATCCACGTCCAGCAGCCTGTGTAGTGCGGGGGGAGGGGTCTGTATAATCCACGTCCAGCAGCCTGTGTAGTGCGGGGGAGGGGTCTGTATAATCCACGTCCAGCAGCCTGTGTAGTGCGGGGGGAGGGGTTCTGTATAATCCACGTCCAGCAGCCTGTGTGGGGGAGGGGTCTGTATAATCCACGTCCAGCAGCCTGTGTAGTGCGGGGGGAGGGGTCTGTATAATCCACGTCCAGCAGCCTGTGTAGTGCGGGGAAGGATTCTGTATAATCCACGTCCAGCAGCCTGTGTAGTGCGGGGGGAGGGGTCTGTATAATCCACGTCCTGCAGCCTGTGTAGTGCGGGGGGAGGGGTCTGTATAATCCACGTCCAGCAGCCTGTGTAGTGCGGGGGAGGGGTCTGTATAATCCACGTCCAGCAGCCTGTGTAGTGCGGGGGGAGGGGTTCTGTATAATCCACGTCCAGCAGCCTGTGTGGGGGAGGGGTCTGTATAATCCACGTCCAGCAGCCTGTGTAGTGCGGGGGGAGGGGTCTGTATAATCCACGTCCAGCAGCCTGTGTAGTGCGGGGAAGGATTCTGTATAATCCACGTCCAGCAGCCTGTGTAGTGCGGGGGGAGGGGTCTGTATAATCCACGTCCTGCAGCCTGTGTAGTGCGGGGGGAGGGGTCTGTATAATCCACGTCCAGCAGCCTGTGTAGTGCGGGGGAGGGGTCTGTATAATCCACGTCCAGCAGCCTGTGTAGTGCGGGGGGAGGGGTTCTGTATAATCCACGTCCAGCAGCCTGTGTGGGGGAGGGGTCTGTATAATCCACGTCCAGCAGCCTGTGTAGTGCGGGGGGAGGGGTCTGTATAATCCACGTCCAGCAGCCTGTGTAGTGCGGGGAAGGATTCTGTATAATCCACGTCCAGCAGCCTGTGTAGTGCGGGGGAGGGGTCTGTATAATCCACGTCCTGCAGCCTGTGTAGTGCGGCGGGAGGAGTCTGTATAATCCACGTCCAGCAGCCTGTGTAGTGCGGGGGGAGGGGTCTGTATAATCCACGTCCAGCAGCCTGTGTAGTGCGGGGAAGGATTCTGTATAATCCACGTCCAGCAGCCTGTGTGGGGGAGGGGTCTGTATAATCCACGTCCAGCAGCCTGTGTGGGGGAGGGGTCTGTATAATCCACATCCAGCAGCCGGTTTAGTTCGGGGAGGCCGGGGGTCTCTATAATCCATGATTCCGTGGTCTCGCTGATGTCCGTAGCTGGACAGAGCTGTAGGAAGGCTGACTGCCTGTTATCTGCAGGATATTGATCATATCATTGAGTTGTGAAAAAGGAAGTGGGCAGATGGGGATCCGGAGGATGAAATGTTACAGAATAACTTAAAAAGACAAAAGCGGTTCCCGAATCAGGAGTTAATGGATCGATCCGACGGCCGTGGAGACATTTCATGAAGGCCTAAAAAAATGGCCATGAAATCCTTTCACTTACAAAAGAAATGATGGTCAGCAGCCTCATCACAGCTACTGCATGCACAAAGCGGCTGTGTCCAGTGGTGCTGCCCTGAAATGTACGCCGATCCTGTGCTGCCAGATTTACTATCACTTTATGCTGCGGGCGATATCTCTGCAGCCACGCCTCCTACACTCCCCAATTTTTTTAGGGTATGGAGGGGACCCCCAAACTATCTCTATCAAATTGCAACCTTGTAGCCCGTGGTACCTGAGATAATTAGTTTTTTTCTATCTCGGTAACCAGCAGGGGCTGCAGTTTGGCAAAGAGGTAGGTCCGGGGTCCCCTCCATACCCTTTGGGGTGTGTAGGAGGCATGGCTATGGAGATATTTGGGGTCATCACTGAGCATGTGTATTATTCGGTGCGGGAGGCAGCTTTAGGGGTAGCGCGATCGGACACTACTCCGGCATCTTCCTAACCCTCATTGGTCCATGGCTGGTTATGCTGCTGAGATCATGTGACTGGAACCAGCATGGCTGCCCGCTGCCGCTGCATCTGAATATGTGAGAACACACCAGCCTCTTATAAATAGGCCAGTGTTTGTGAGCAGCTGCAATAAGGCTGGCCAGAGTGGTAAGTTGGCATTACTTGTGTGATTGCTGCTGTGTGCTGACCCAGTGCTAGAGTTCTCTTTACTATCAGGTCGGCTGCAGGATAATCCTTAGTAGCTCATGTGTCGTATTTATCTCTAGAATGGTGGCCTTTCTGTCGTAGTCATGTGATCAGTGTTGCGAGGCTCACCATTGGCTGAACAGTAGTTGGATTGCTTGGATCAGCATTGCTCCTCCCAGAAAGGATTGAATGCTTCATCAGTTTTCAGGGAGAATTGTTTGGAAGAGGTTACATGGAAGATCTAGATGTGAAAGTGTTTGGACAGCATTGTGGAGCAGTTTTCTAGTCTGCCCTCTAGTGGTGAGATGAACTGGGTCCAGTCCAAGGGCAGAACTACAGAACAGATACTCCCTGATCATCTCAGTAATCCAAAAATCATTGGAGTGAAATGAACAGGGCCTTTCACACAGATGCCATCAGCATTTCTGCTGTCATTCGTTGCATCTCTGCCTCCACCTGTCACTCGTTGCATCTCTGCCTTCTCCCGTCTCTTGTGGCATCTCTGCCTTCTCCTGTCTCTCTTGTGGCATCTCTGCCTTCTCCTGTCTCTCTTGTGGCATCTCTGCCTTCTCCTGTTTCTTGTGGCATCTCTGCCTTCTCCTGTCGCTTGTGGCATCTCTGCCTTCTCCTGTCGCTTGTGGCATCTCTGCCTTCTCCTGTCTCTTGTGGCATCTCTGCCTTCTCCTGTCTCTTGTGGCATCTCTGCCTTCTCCTGTCTCGTGTGGCATCTCTGCCTTCTCCTGTCTCGTGTGGCATCTCTGCCTTCTCCTGTCTCTCTTGTGGCGTCTCTGCCTTCTCCTGTCGCTTGTGGCATCTCTGCCTTCTCCTGTCTCGTGTGGCATCTCTGCCTTCTCCTGTCTCGTGTGGCATCTCTGCCTTCTCCTGTCTCGTGTGGCATCTCTGCCTTCTCCTGTCTCTCTTGTGGCGTCTCTGCCTTCTCCTGTCTCTTGTGGCGTCTCTGCCTTCTCCTGTCTCTTGTGGCATCTCTGCCTTCTCCTGTGTCTTGTGGCATCTCTGCCTTCTCCTGTGTCTTGTGGCATCTCTGCCTTCTCCTGTCTCTCGTGTGGCATCTCTGCCTTCTCCTGTCTCTCGTGTGGCATCTCTGCCTTCTCCTGTCTATCTTGTGGCATCTCTGCCTTCTCCTGTCGCTTGTGGCATCTCTGCCTTCTCCTGTCGCTTGTGGCATCTCTGCCTTCTCCTGTCGCTTGTGGCATCTCTGCCTTCTCCTGTCGCTTGTGGCATCTCTGCCTTCTCCTGCCGCTTGTGGCATCTCTGCCTTCTCCTGCCGCTTGTGGCATCTCTGCCTTCTCCTGCCGCTTGTGGCATCTCTGCCTTCTCCTGCCGCTTGTGGCATCTCTGCCTTCTCCTGTCTCTCTTGTGGCATCTCTGCCTTCTCCTGTCTCTCTTGTGGCATCTCTGCCTTCTCCTGTCTCTCTTGTGGCATCTCTGCCTTCTCCTGTCTCTCTTGTGGCATCTCTGCCGTCTCCTGTCTCTCTTGTGGCATCTCTGCCTTCTCCTGTCTCTCTTGTGGCATCTCTGCCTTCTCCTGTCTCTCTTGTGGCATCTCTGCCTTCTCCTGTCTCTCTTGTGGCATCTCTGCCTTCTCCTGTCTCTCTCTCTTGTGGCATCTCTGCCTTCTCCTGTCTCTCTCTCTTGTGGCATCTCTGCCTTCTCCTGTCTCTCTCTCTTGTGGCATCTCTGCCTTCTCCTGTCTCTCTCTCTTGTGGCATCTCTGCCTTCTCCTGTCTCTCTCTCTTGTGGCATCTCTGCCTTCTCCTGTCTCTCTCTCTTGTGGCATCTCTGCCTTCTCCTGTCTCTCTCTCTTGTGGCATCTCTGCCTTCTCCTGTCTCTCGTGTGGCATCTCTGCCTTCTCCTGTCTATCTTGTGGCATCTCTGCCTTCTCCTGTCGCTTGTGGCATCTCTGCCTTCTCCTGTCGCTTGTGGCATCTCTGCCTTCTCCTGCCGCTTGTGGCATCTCTGCCTTCTCCTGCTGCTTGTGGCATCTCTGCCTTCTCCTGTCTCTCTTGTGGCATCTCTGCCTTCTCCTGTCTCTCTTGTGGCATCTCTGCCTTCTCCTGTCTCTCTTGTGGCATCTCTGCCTTCTCCTGTCTCTCTTGTGGCATCTCTGCCTTCTCCTGTCTCTCTTGTGGCATCTCTGCCTTCTCCTGTCTCTCTTGTGGCATCTCTGCCTTCTCCTGTCTCTCTTGTGGCATCTCTGCCTTCTCCTGTCTCTCTTGTGGCATCTCTGCCTTCTCCTGTCTCTCTTGTGGCATCTCTGCCTTCTCCTGTCTCTCTCTCTTGTGGCATCTCTGCCTTCTCCTGTCTCTCTCTCTTGTGGCATCTCTGCCTTCTCCTGTCTCTCTCTCTTGTGGCATCCCTGCCTTCTCCTGTCTCTCTCTCTTGTGGCATCTCTGCCTTCTCCTGTCTCTCTCTCTTGTGGCATCTCTGCCTTCTCCTGTCTCTCTCTCTTGTGGCATCTCTGCCTTCTCCTGTCTCTCTCTCTTGTGGCATCTCTGCCTTCTCCTGTCTCTCTCTCTTGTGGCATCTCTGCCTTCTCCTGTCTCTCTCTCTTGTGGCATCTCTGCCTTCTCCTGTCTCTCTCTCTTGTGGCATCTCTGCCTTCTCCTGTCTCTCTCTCTTGTGGCATCTCTGCCTTCTCCTGTCTCTCTCTCTTGTGGCATCTCTGCCTTCTCCTGTCTCTCTCTCTTGTGGCATCTCTGCCTTCTCCTGTCTCTCTCTCGTGGCATCTCTGCCTTCTCCTGTCTCTCTCTCTTGTGGCATCTCTGCCTTCTCCTGTCTCTCTCTCTTGTGGCATCTCTGCCTCCTCCTGTCTCTCTCTCTTGTGGCATCTCTGCCTCCTCCTGTCTCTCTCTCTTGTGGCATCTCTGCCTCCTCCTGTCTCTCTCTCTCTCTTGTGGCATCTCTGCCTCCTCCTGTCTCTCTCTCTCTTGTGGCATCTCTGCCTCCTCCTGTCTCTCTCTCTTGTGGCATCTCTGCCTTCTCCTGTCGCTTGTGGCATCTCTGCCTTCTCCTGCCGCTTGTGGCATCTCTGCCTTCTCCTGCCGCTTGTGGCATCTCTGCCTTCTCCTGCCGCTTGTGGCATCTCTGCCTTCTCCTGCCGCTTGTGGCATCTCTGCCTTCTCCTGCCGCTTGTGGCATCTCTGCCTTCTCCTGCCGCTTGTGGCATCTCTGCCTTCTCCTGCCGCTTGTGGCATCTCTGCCTTCTCCTGCCGCTTGTGGCATCTCTGCCTTCTCCTGCCGCTTGTGGCATCTCTGCCTTCTCCTGCCGCTTGTGGCATCTCTGCCTTCTCCTGCCGCTTGTGGCATCTCTGCCTTCTCCTGTCGCTTGTGGCATCTCTGCATTTTCCTGTCGCTTGTGGCATCTCTGCCTTCTCCTGTCGCTTGTGGCATCTCTGCCTTCTCCTGTCGCTTGTGGCATCTCTGCCTTCTCCTGTCGCTTGTGGCATCTCTGCCTTCTCCTGTCGCTTGTGGCATCTCTGCCTTCTCCTGTCGCTTGTGGCATCTCTGCCTTCTCCTGTCGCTTGTGGCATCTCTGCCTTCTCCTGTCGCTTGTGGCTTCTCTGCCTTCTCCTGTCGCTTGTGGCATCTCTGCCTTCTCCTGTCGCTTGTGGCATCTCTGCCTTTTCCTGTCGCTTGTGGCATCTCTGCCTTTTCCTGTCGCTTGTGGCATCTCTGCCTTCTCCTGTCGCTTGTGGCATCTCTGCCTTCTCCTGTCGCTTGTGGCATCTCTGCCTTCTCCTGTCGCTTGTGGCATCTCTGCCTTCTCCTGTCGCTTGTGGCATCTCTGCCTTCTCCTGTCGCTTGTGGCATCTCTGCCTTCTCCTGTCGCTTGTGGCATCTCTGCCTTCTCCTGTCGCTTGTGGCATCTCTGCCTTCTCCTGTCGCTTGTGGCATCTCTGCCTTCTCCTGTCGCTTGTGGCATCTCTGCCTTCTCCTGTCGCTTGTGGCATCTCTGCCTTCTCCTGTCACTTGTTTTCTCTGTTGCTCATTGCTTTTCTGTCATGTAATATGAAGCCTGCCCTGTCTATCTAGTCTCTAATGAAATCTTCCTTGACCCAATTTGTGGTGTTAATAGATGGTGAGTTAGCCGTATGGTTTGAGTGGGGATGAAGCAGGACGAGTCCCGGTGGAATGTGACATGTGATATGAATGAGACCAATGGAGGAGCAGCGGGGGGGGGGGGGGGGGGGGGCTTCTGTGCAGTACATACTCCTGGCTTCGTGTCCCCCAGCTGTGCCCTTATAATGCTCTCCTGTGTGCCATGTGAGCTAGCACTCTAATCCCTGTCAATATAAATGTTGCATTCAGGGGTTCCTCTTTTTGCAGGCCTGCTGATCATTCCCAATTGTCCACGTAGGCCACAGGATAGTGCAGAAGTCTAGCCTCACCTGGGACTTGTGTGTTGGGAGGGGGGAGGAGGTGTCAGTGTGAAGAGAACCGGCTAATGACACAACAATCTGCGGAGGTGCTACACACACACCCTAGGACGATCCCCTTCCAATCTCTCTCTATACCCGCAGACATCCCGATCTTGCTGGGTCATGTGATGCCTAGGGGGACGTATGATTATTGGGGTTTAGCAGCATGTTGAGGTGAGTTCTCATTAGGACAATTATGGATTACAGCTCAGACATTGTATTCCATGGCTTTTATTGTAGATCTTCCAGCTGCTGCAGGTCGGCTGTTTGTAGCTCAGTGCAGAGGAATCTCATTCACTCCTTTCTGAGAATGAATCTGCACGTGTGACCCGCTCGTTTGCGGCAGTGACACTTTGCCATGCTGGTCTCTGTAGTTCCCCAGCAGTGGTTGGCAGCACAAACCTCCGGTAGAGCTTCATCTAGCATGTGCAGGAGGCTGATCCTCCAGTCACATGCTGGTCTCTGTAGTTCCCCAGAAGTGGTTGGCACTTGGCAGCACAAGCCTCTTGCCCCAGTTTCAGCTAGCATATACAGGAGGCTCCTACCGTCGCTGGCTGCCCATTGCAGATAATGCAGGCCGCTGTTGGCTTCTCTAGGAAAATGAAGTAACTATAGCAACAGCCCGGCCTCCTCTGACTCCTGCAGAGGTCTCTATAGAGATGTCATTCTCTCCTGGCTGCACGCTGTATCCGGGGAGATGGCTGGAGCTGAACATGTGGCGTCTGGGCAGCCATATTGCCTGGTGACATCACTGAAGCATCTCCTGCCTGATTCCTCACTGAGATTATACATACACAGGCACTGCCCGATCACCCGCACTCCCCCCTCACAGCGCTGTACGGTCACCCGCACTCCCCCCTCACAGCGCTGTACGGTCACCCGCACTCCCCCCTCATAGCGCTGTACGGTCACCAGCACTCCCCACTCACAGCGCTGTACGGTCACCAGCACTCCCCCCTCACAGCGCTGTACGGTCACCAGCACTCTCCCCTCACAGCGCTGTACGGTCACCAGCACTCCCCCCCTCACAGCGCTGTACGGTCACTAGCACTCCCCCCTCACAGCGCTGTACGGTCACCAGCACTCCCCCTCACAGCGCTGTACGGTCACCAGCACTCCCCCTCACAGCGCTGTACGGTCACCAGCACTCCCCCTCACAGCGCTGTACGGTCACTAGCACTCCCCCCTCACAGCGATGTACGGTCACTAGCACTCCCCCCTCACAGCGCTGTACGGTCACCAGCACTCTCACCTCACAGCGCTGTACGGTCGCCAGCACTCCCCCCTCACAGCGCTGTACGGTCACCAGCACTCCCCCCTCACAGCGCTGTACGGTCACTAGCACTCCCCCCTCATAGCGCTTTACGGTCACCAGCACTCCCCACTCACAGCGCTGTACGGTCACCAGCACTCCCCCCTCACAGTGCTGTACGGTCACCAGCACTCCCCACTCATAGCGCTGTACGGTCACCAGCACTCCCCCCCTCACAGCGCTGTACAGTCAGTAGCACTCCCCCCTCATACCCTCACAGCGCTGTACGGTCACTAGCACTCCCCCCTCACAGCGCTGTACGGTCACTAGCACTCCCCCCTCACAGCGCTGTACGGTCACCAGCACTCCCCCCTCACAGCGCTGTACGGTCACCAGCACTCCCCCCTCATAGCGCTGTACGGTCACCAGCACCCCCCCCCCCTCACAGCGCTGTACAGTCAGTAGCACTCCCCCCTCATACCCTCACAGCTCTGTACAGTCACTAGCACTCCCCCCTCATACCCTCACAGCGCTGTACGGTCACTAGCACTCCCCCCTCACAGCGATGTACGGTCACTAGCACTCCCCCCTCACAGCGATGTACGGTCACTAGCACTCCCCCCTCACAGCGCTGTACGGTCACCAGCACTCCCCCCTCACAGCGCTGTACGGTCACTAGCACTCTCCCCTCACAGCACTGTACGGTCACCAGCACTCTCACCTCACAGCGCTGTACGGTCACTAGCACTCCCCCCTCATAGCGCTGTACGGTCACCAGCACTCCCCCCTCACAGCGCTGTACGGTCACTAGCACTCCCCCCTCATACCCTCACAGCGCTGTACGGTCACTAGCACTCCCCCCTCACAGCGATGTACGGTCACTAGCACTCCCCCCCCCCCCCTCACAGCGCTGTACGGTCACTAGCACTCCCCCCTCATACCCTCACAGCGCTGTACGGTCACTAGCACTCCCCCCTCACAGCTCTGTACGGTCACCAGCACTCCCCCCTCACAGCGATGTACGGTCACCAGCACTCCCCCCTCACAGCGCTGTACGGTCACTAGCACTCCCCCCTCATACCCTCACAGCGCTGTACGGTCACTAGCACTCCCCCCTCATACCCTCACAGCACTGTACGGTCACTAGCACTCCCCCCTCATACCCTCACAGCTCTGTACAGTCACTAGCACTCCCCCCTCATACCCTCACAGCGCTGTACGGTCACCAGCACTCCCCCCTCACAGCTCTGTACGGTCACCAGCACTCCCCCCTCACAGCGATGTACGGTCACTAGCACTCCCCCCTCACAGCGCTGTACAGTCACCAGCACAACCCCCTCACAGCGCTGTACGGTCACTAGCACTCCCCCCTCATACCCTCACAGCGCTGTACGGTCACTAGCACTCCCCCCTCATACCCTCACAGCGCTGTACGGTCACTAGCACTCCCCCCTCATACCCTCACAGCTCTGTACAGTCACTAGCACTCCCCCCTCATACCCTTACAGCGCTGTACGGTCACCAGCACCCCCCCCCTCACAGCGCTGTACGGTCACCAGCACCCCCCCCCCCTCACAGCGCTGTACGGTCACCAGCACTCCCCCCTCACAGCGCTGTACGGTCACTAGCACTCCCCCCTCACAGCGCTGTACGGTCACCAGCACTCCCCCCTCACAGCGCTGTACGGTCACTAGCACTCCCCCCTCACAGCGCTGTACGGTCAACAGCACTCCCCCCTCACAGCGCTGTACGGTCACCAGCACTCCCCCCTCACAGCGCTGTACGGTCACCAGCACTCCCCCCTCACAGCGCTGTACGGTCACCAGCACTCCCCCCTCACAGCGCTGTACGGTCACCAGCACTCCCCCCTCACAGCGCTGTACGGTCACCAGCACTCCCCCCTCACAGCGCTGTACGGTCACCAGCACTCCCCCCTCACAGCGCTGTACGGTCACCAGCACTCCCCCCTCACAGCGCTGTACGGTCACCAGCACTCCCCCCTCACAGCGCTGTACGGTCACCAGCACTCCCCCCTCACAGCGCTGTACGGTCACCAGCACTCCCCCCTCACAGCGCTGTACGGTCACCAGCACTCCCCCCTCACAGCGCTGTACGGTCACCAGCACTCCCCCCTCACAGCGCTGTACGGTCACCAGCACTCCCCCCTCACAGCGCTGTACGGTCACCAGCACTCCCCCCTCACAGCGCTGTACGGTCACCAGCACTCCCCCCTCACAGCGCTGTACGGTCACCAGCACTCCCCCCTCACAGCGCTGTACGGTCACCAGCACTCCCCCCTCACAGCGCTGTACGGTCACCAGCACTCCCCCCTCACAGCGCTGTACGGTCACCAGCACTCCCCCCTCACAGCGCTGTACGGTCACCAGCACTCCCCCCTCACAGCGCTGTACGGTCACCAGCACTCCCCCCTCACAGCGCTGTACGGTCACCAGCACTCCCCCCTCACAGCGCTGTACGGTCACCAGCACTCCCCCCTCACAGCGCTGTACGGTCACCAGCACTCCCCCCTCACAGCGCTGTACGGTCACTAGCACTCTCCCCTCATACCCTCACAGAGCTGTACGGTCACCAGCACTCTCACCTCACAGCACTGTACGGTCACCAGCACTCTCACCTCACAGCGCTGTACGGTCACCAGCACTCCCCCTCACAGCGCTGTACGGTCACCAGCACTCTCACCTCACAGCGCTGTACGGTCACTAGCACTCTCCCCTCATACCCTCACAGAGCTGTACGGTCACCAGCACTCTCACCTCACAGCGCTGTACGGTCACCAGCACTCCCCCCTCACAGCGCTGTACGGTCACCAGCACTCCCCCCTCACAACGCTGTACGCTCACCAGCACTCTCACCTCACAGAGCTGTACGGTCACCAGCACTCTCACCTCACAGCACTGTACGGTCACCAGCACTCTCACCTCACAGCGCTGTACGGTCACCAGCACTCTCACCTCACAGCGCTGTACGGTCACCAGCACTCTCACCTCACAGCGCTGTACGGTCACCAGCACTCTCACCTCACAGCGCTGTGCGGTCACTAGCACTCTCCCCTCATACCCTCACAGAGCCGTACGGTCACCAGCACTCTCACCTCACAGCACTGTACGGTCACCAGCACTCCCCCTCACAGCGCTGTACGGTCACCAGCACCCCCCCCCCCTCACAGCGCTGTACGGTCACCAGCACCCCCCCCCCCTCACAGCGCTGTACGGTCACCAGCACTCCCCCCTCACAGCGCTGTACGGTCACCAGCACTCTCACCTCACAGCGCTGTACGGTCACCAGCACTCCCCCTCACAGCGCTGTACGGTCACCAGCACTCTCACCTCACAGCGCTGTACGGTCACCAGCACTCCCCCTCACAGCGCTGTACGGTCACCAGCACTCCCCCTCACAGCGCTGTACGGTCACCAGCACTCCCCCCTCACAGCGCTGTACGGTCACCAGCACTCCCCCCTCATAGCGCTGTACGGTCACCAGCACTCCCCACTCATAGCGCTGTACGGTCACCAGCACTCCCCACTCACAGCGCTGTACGGTCACCAGCACTCCCCCTCACAGCGCTGTACGGTCACCAGCACTCCCCCCTCACAGCGCTGTACGGTCACCAGCACTCTCACCTCACAGCGCTCCTATGACTGAGCAGTGTACAGTGTTCGTAGTGTAAGCAGCAGGTGTCCTGGTGTTGCAGAGAGGCTTGGCGAGGTCTTTGTTTTGTTTTTGGTTGGTATAGGAAAGTGTCAATGAGACAATGTTCCATTTCATGAGCTCTCCAGCCTGGCATCGCCCTCTTCTGGTAGAGCTTGTGTACTACAGTCGGCCAGAGGCTTACATCATGGCTTGGAAACTTTCTGTAGTGCTGCTGCACATATAAAGGGGTTAGGCCTTAGAGACAAGCTGATTGGCTGGCTGCTCTGGGTTAGGCCTTAGAGACAAGCTGATTGGCTGCAGTGGGGTAGGCCTCAGTGACTAGCTGATTGGCTGCTGTGGGGTAGGTCCGACAGACAAGCTGATTGGCTGGCTGCTCTGGGTTAAGCCTTAGAGACGAGCTGATTGGCTGCAGTGGGGTAGGCCTGAGTGACTAGCTGGCTGCTGTGGGTGACATTTTTGCCTCCTCTCAGAGTCCTGTTTTAATTTATCTGCAGAGTACTGTGTTCAGGGGGAGTGTAGTGCCTGGTACGCACCATGCAATTTCCCATCGGATCCATAGGTCGAGTCGATAATTTCCGATGAGTCTGATCAGGTTTCCGATCGCTTTTGTACAGAAATCTGATCAGACCTGTCAAATTATTGATTAGACCTTGTCGATTTGATGGAAAATTGCACAGTGTGTGTCAGGCATTACATACTGAGGCTCAGGTTTGGCGGTCCTGAAGGTGCTGCATTGCTCTATCAGGACCTCTTGGCTCCAGGTATTTGCCTGGAGAGGTTTTCTTTCACATTGAGTCTTGCATCCAGCATGCTGGCTCTGGCCATTGTTCAGCACACACCCAAACTGCGGGGGTTTCCTCTGGGCACTCGGGGTTCCTCCCACAGCACAGATGTACTAGTTGGTGACGTATCTTTTCAACTTGTCCCCAGACTGCAGTATGGTGGGGGAGCTCCTGTGAGGGACATGTTGTTCAGGTCTCTCAGGAAAGCAGCCAGTGTTGTAGAGATGAAGTGTGGCTGCACAGAATTTAGCATGCATGCAGTCAGGCTGTAGAACGAGGTTACTGCTTCCTGCTGAATATCAGTGCAGCCCCCATTCTGCACCAGTGACCTGTGTAATGTCCCTCTGTGTGCTGAGGTCCTTCATGTAACCAGCTGTGGTCACGTGTTCTTGTGTCCGTCCCTGAAGAAGTGGTTGGACAGCTGCACAGGGGGCCTGCTTCCTCCAGCATGGTACTGCTTCCTGCAATAGTCCAGCCAATAGTGCTCCCCCCCCCCCATTCTGCACCAGTGACCCGTGTAATGACCCTCTCTGTGTGCTGAGGTCACTCCCCTGAAGAAGTGGTTGGACAGCTGCTGCTCCTGTAGTCGGCTCAGAAAGTCGTTCTGCAATCACTGCCAGTCTCCTGCAGTTGGAGGGGGGGGTTGCCTGAGTGATCTCCAGGCTTCTGTAGTAATGGTCAGCAGTGATTGGTGCTCTCAAGACCGGTCTCTCCTCTGCTTTTCGCACTTCACTCCGGCGTGATGACGCCTGTCGCCAGTAACCTGATGTCGTCTTGCATTCTGTAATGGCTGTACATGCGTCGGGTTGGAGGGGGGGGGGTCAGGTGTCAAGGGATCTGGGTGATCTACAGGCTGTTGTAGTGATTGGTGCTCTCAGGATCACACTTTCCTCTACTTCTCACACTACCCTCCGGCAGTCAAGCTTCTATCACCAGTAACCTGATGTATTCTTGCATTCTGTAAATGGTTTTGTGTCACTGGTTTATTTGTGGTTGGAATCTTGTAAATTCTATTATCACTCTCCTAAAGGGGGCGCTGTTGTGTTCTGGTGCAGGATTGTATTGTGGATATTTACTCGACGCACGTGCTCTAAACATGGAGGCTCACAATGCTTTCTAGAAGTTGTCGCAGCCTTTCCTCCTCATTAATCTGAGCTGCAGCTCCACCTGCTGGTAGACATTTGTACTGCGGGTAGACAGTTCATGTTCCCTGGTTCTGTGTATATCGGTACATGTGTGCGGCATGGAGGAGCGGTTACCCAGAGGCAGTGCTAATGTGCCTTCTGTAAATCTTTATATTTCACACTCCTGCCTGATTCCCATTGCAAGCTGCTCACAGTGCTACCCCAGGAAGACTAGCGTCTGTGTGCCAGGTCTGCGGGCTGATTGTGCCAGCCGTGTGTCTGCGCAGTGACATGCCACACAGACTTCAGTGCTTTTTGTGAGCCCTGTTTGGAAGAAATGCCAGCTAGGAGCAAGCAGTTAGTGGGGTGAGTTGGGGGTTGTATGTAGGGTTAATTACAGCAATTTAAAACGGATATTAGATGAAAAACTAACTATAACAACTTGTCTATATATCTTACCTAAAGTTTAGATAGTTTACACAGCAAATCTAGCTGCACACAGCTTTAATAGAATATGATTATTTCTTCCTGTAATACAATGACAGCAGCCATGTTGTTTGTAAACATTACACAGAGGCAGGCTTATCTGTATCTTGAGCAAAAAAAAACTAATTCCCCCTCATCCTTCCGCCTCTGAAATCTCTGGCTAGTAATACCTCCCCCTCCTCCTGCCCAGACTGAGCTCCCATGAGCCCTTGCTACTGCCAAGGCTCTCTGAAAACCTGTGGGTGTGGCTTGTTTTAGTTTATAGGGAATTAGAGTATTAAAACAAAAACAAAAATGTGTTTGGCTTGAGGAATGCCCAATAAACAATAGGAAAGGAACACAATTATGCAATGAGTAAAAGTTCATCTCGGATCCACTTTAAAGTACAGACTTTTTGCATGGGCTGGTGATTGCACTTTGCATAATTTGTTTGCTGTAGCCCTTTGCTATAGAAGTGAGTGCTCTGCATGCCGGCTGGGCCAGCAGAGGCTGCCTCCGTGCTGATAAGCATGCTGATTGACTGGGAAATAATGGTGGTGCAGGAGATAAGCATGCTGTTTGCTGATTGGCTGGGTATATATGGAGGCAGTGCAGGAGGGAGGTGTGGTGTATGAATGGAGAAGGTGCAGGAGAGGAGTGTGCTGATTAGCTGGGTGTATATGGAGGACGTGCAGGAAAGGAGTGTAGGGTATGAACGGAAGGGGTGCAGGAGATAATCATGTGTGCTGGGTATATATGGAGAAGGTGCAGGAGATAAGCATGCTGATAGCTGGATATATATGGAGGGCGGTGCATCAGAGGAGTGTGCTGATTAGCTGGGTGTATATGGAGGACGTGCAGGAGAGGAGTGTGAGGTATGAATGGAAGAGCTGCAGGAGATAATCATGTGTGCTGGGTATATGGAGGAGGTGCAGGAGATAAGCATGCTGATAGCTGGATATATATGGAGGCGGTGCATGAGGAGTGTGCAGATTGGCTGGGTATATGTGGAGGCGGAGCAGCAGAGGAGTGTGCTGATTGGCTGGGTATATTTGGAGGGCGGTGCAGCAGAGGAGTGTGCTGATTGGCTGGGTACATATGGAGGCGGTGCAGCAGAGGAGTGTTGGCTAAGATCAAGTGTAGTATCTGTTCTTATCAGTTGGGTAACCTTGGGGGACCTGGAGGGATGGCACAGTGGCAGTGTGTCCCGCCTAGTCATAATTCCCACGGTCTGGTGGAATGGATCTACTCCTGGTCGAGGCTGAGGGCTTTGCTTAGGCGTACTGCCCCTGGAAGTGGCGCTCCAGGTGTACCTGAAAAAACCTGAGATGTGGCAGATCTCAGGCGGAAGTAGGGTGCTTTGGTCTGTACTGCCCATATGCATAGCCAACTAACGCAGCTCCCCGGCCTTTTGGCTAGGGAGAGTGCGGAATTTTTATCACTCCGGCCGCAAGGTCGGGGCCAGCTTGCTGGCACCGGGGACTTCGGTTCCCACCCGGCTCCCTCTCGGGGGAGCCACCCGGACCATGTGGACGCGGTTGCCACATGGCCAGGCCCTTTGGGTAACCACTGGGCGCAGTAGGGGTCCTCCTCGGAGGACCCCAGGATCCTCCAACCCCTCGGGTGTTGGAGGATGCCACCCCCTGAGCCGAAGGCAAAGGGGGAAGGTTCCCTTCGGGGAACAACCGGAAGGGCCCTGCTGCATTGTGGGGCCCGTGGCTACTCATGCACGTTTTGTGGGGGTGCTTTAGGGCACTCACGCTTTTTCCGTGCATGGGGCTAATAGCCTTGCTTACCTGGGATTCCTGTTGCATGCAACAGGAGCCAAGAAAGCTTAAAAAAAAAAAGAAGAGTGTGCCGATTGGCTGAGTATATATGGAGGCGGAGCAGCAGCAATGTGCTGATTGGCTGGATATATATGGAGGCGGAGCAGTAGGAGTGTGCAGATTGGCTGGATATATATGGAGGAGGTGCAGCAGAGGAGTGTGCTGATAGCTGGGTATATATGGAGGCGGTGCAGCAGAGGAGTGTGCCGATTGGCTGGGTATATATGGAGGAGGTGCAGCAGAGGAGTGTACAGATTGGCTGGGTATATATGGAGGCGGAGCAGTAGAGGAGTGCAGATTGGCTGAGTATATATGGAGGAGGTGCAGCAGAGGAGTGTGCAGATTGGCTGGGTATATATGGAGGCGGTGCAGGAGAAGAGTGTGCAGATTGGCTGGGTATATATGGAGGGCGGAGCAGCAGGAGTGTGCAGATTGGCTGGGTATATATGGAGGTGGTGCAGGAGAAGTGTGCAGATTGGCTGGGTATATATGGAGGGCGGAGCAGCAGGAGTGTGCAGATTGGCTGGGTATATATGGAGGCGGTGCAGCAGAGGAGTGTGCTGCTTAGCTGGGTGTATATGGAGGACGTGCAAGAGAACAGTGTGGGGTATGAATGGAAGGGCTGCAGGAGATAATCATGTGTGCTGGGTATTTGGAGGTGGAGCAGCAGGAGGTGCAGGAGAGGAGTGTGCAGATTGGCTGGGTATATATGGAGGTGGTGCAGCAGAGCAGTGTGCAGATTGGCTGGGTATATATGGAGGCGGTGCAGCAGAGCAGTGTGCAGATTGGCTGGATATATATGGAGGCGGTGCAGCAGAGCAGTGTGCAGATTGGCTGGATATATATGGAGGCGGTGCAGCAGAGCAGTGCAGATTGGCTGGGTATATATGGAGGTGGAGCAGCAGGAGAGTGCAGATTGGCTGGGTATATATGGAGGCGTTGCAGGAGAAGAGTGTGCAGATTGGCTGGGTATATATGGAGGCGGAGCAGCAGGAGTGTGCTGATAGCTGGGTATATATGAGGCGGAGCAGCAGGAGTGTGCAGATTGGCTGGCTATATATGGAGGTGGAGCAGCAGTAGTGTGCCGATTGGCTGGGTATATATGGAGGCGGAGCAGCAGAGGAATGTGTAGATTGGCTGGGTATATATGGAGGAGGTGCAGCAGAGGACTTTGCTGATTGGCTGGGTATATATGGAGGCGGAGCAGCAGTGTGCTGATTGGCTATATATATATGGAGGCGGAGCAGTAAGAGTGTGCAGATTGGCTGGATATATATGGAGGTGGTGCAGGAGAGGAGTGTGCAGATTGGCTGGGTATGTATGGAAGCGGAGCAGCAGGAGTGTGCTGATTGGCTGGGTATATATGGAGGCGGAGCAGCAGAGGAGTGGCTGGGTATATATGGAGGCGGTGCAGCAGGAGTGTGCTGATTGGCTGGGTATATATGGAGGCGGAGCAGCAGAGGAGTGTGCAGATTGGCTGGGTATGTATGGAGGCGGAGCAGCAGGAGTGTGCTCATTGGCTGGGTATATATGGAGGCGGAGCAGGAGAGGAGTGTGCATATTGGCTGGGTATATATGGAGGAGATGCAGGAGAGGAGTGTGCAGATTGGCTGGGTGTATATGGAGGGCGGAGCAGCAGGAGTGTGCAGATTGGCTGGGTATATATGGAGGCGGTGCAGCAGAGGAGTGTGCAGATTGGCTGGGTATGTATGGAGGCGGAGCAGCAGGAGTGTGCTCATTGGCTGGGTATATATGGAGGAGGTGCAGGAGAGGAGTGTGCAGATTGGCTGGGTATATATGGAGGAGATGCAGGAGAGGAGTGTGCAGATTGGCTGGGTATATATGGGGGCGGAGCAGCAGAGGAATGTGCAGATTGGCTGGGTATATATGGAGGTGGAGCAGCAGGTGTGCGCTCATTGACTGGGTATATATGGAGGAGGTGCAGGAGAGGAGTGTGTAGATTGGCTGGGTATATATGGAGGCGGAGCAGCAGGAGTGTGCAGATTGGCTGAGTATATATGGAGGCGGTGCAGCAGAGGAGTGTGCTGATTGGCTGGGTATATATGGAGGTGGAGCAGCAGGAGTGTGCTCATTGGCTGGGTCTATATGGAGGTGGAGCAGCAGGAGTGTGCTCATTGGCTGGGTATATATGGAGGTGGAGCAGCAGGAGTGTGCAGATTGGCTGAGTATATATGGAGGCGGAGCAGCAGAGGAGTTTGCCGTGTGGTTTAATACCAGAGCTGTGTGATGGGGAATAATGTGTTCTGTGAGCGCAGCAGCCTCCTGCTCACTGTTGTGCGGTTACAGAGGAAGTAAACACATCCGGGTGTGAGAACTTGCAGCAGAGCCTGGTTTTATTGCTTCCAGCTGTAGGCTGTGCTGCTGCCTTTCTATCAATGATCAGCGGGCATACAGTAATGTCCAGGATCTATTCTGTTCTCAGCTGTGTATAGTACAGTAATAATCCAAGGAAAACCTCCTATTGATCCTTGTAGTGATGTGTTGTCTGCAATCATGTTACACTTCATCGGCTGTGCATGGGCCTGTGTGGTGGTCCTCTTGTAGAAGGCCCTCTGTTGTGGCGGTGGTGTCGTTGTCATTGCATTGTGTGTTGGTGTAGAGGACTCTGTGTTGTTGTTAGTGATGTAATGGTTCCTGGATTGCTCTGATTTGCAGTGTGTTTTGTCTTCTTGTTACTCTGGATTGTGAATTAGTCATTTTTGAGTCCCCAGGGCTGTGGAGTTGGAGCATTTAGGTACCTGAAGTCAGTCGGTGGTTTCATAAACTGAGGAATCGGATGGTTTTTGTACCGACTCCACAGCCCTGATTGTACCTGTGGGTGATTGTAATGGACCTTGTGTTGTCTTTGTTTTTCTGCGGTTGATGATTTTAGGGGCTACTGCATTGTTGTTTGGAGGTTGATATAGTCATTCCTGTGTTCCTCTGGGCTTGGCAGTTTAGGGCCTCCTGTATTATTCCTCTGGGGTTCGCGGTGTAGTAGTTCCTGTATTCTTCTAGTGTTTGCGATGTATTATTTCCTGTGTGGCTCCTTGGGGGCTGGTTGAGGGGGGGGGGGGGGCTGGTTGAGGGAGGGGGGGGGGGGGGCGGGCCTCCTGTGTGGCTGGGGGTTTTCCCTGTGTGGCTCCTTGGGGGCTGGCTGGGTTTTCCTGTGTGGCTCCTTGGGGGCTGGCGCCTCCTGTGTGGCTGGCTGGCGCCTCCTGTGTGGCTCCTTGGGGGCTGGCGCCTCCTGTGTGGCTCCTTGGGGGCTGGCGCCTCCTGTGTGGCTCCTTGGGGGCTGGCGCCTCCTGTGTGGCTCCTTGGGGGCTGGCGCCTCCTGTGTGGCTCCTTGGGGGCTGGCGCCTCCTGTGTGGCTCCTTGGGGGCTGGCGCCTCCTGTGTGGCTCCTTGGGGGCTGGCTGGGGCCTCCTGTGTGGCTCCTTGGGGGCTGGCTGGGGCCTCCTGTGTGGCTCTTCGGGGGCGGGCCTCCTGTGTGGCTGGGCAGGGGGTTCTCCTGAGTGACTCCTTGGGGGTTGGCTGGGTGGAGGCCTCCTGTGTGGCTCCTCGGGGGGTTGGCAGGGCAGGGTCTCATCTGGTGTCTCACTTGGCATGCGTGCGTATTGTTCCAATGTGACTCGCTTGGATGCAGGGTGAGCAGGAAGACGGCTCCCCCTACTACTGCTGAATCTCCGGGGATATGTTAAAAACTATTCCCCTTCCAAGTTGTAGCAACTCTGTGGGGAAGAGAGAACATGTAATTTGGGGGGTGGTTATTGCCAGAACCTACTTACAGTGATATCGTGAGACATCCCCCTGCGCTGCCACAGCTGTATTATTACGGCCTATGGCAGTGCCCAAGTCATGCGCCGAGATGACCTGTTCCATGTGGTGTCCCCCAACCTGTGCATAAGGGTTCCCTTGTGGCATCTCTACAGGAACTGACGTCCTCTGCTCTGCCTGTATATAATGTGACTAATGCCATCGCCGTATTTAGGTGTGAGATGAGGCGTCACTAAGCCGATCTCCTCACCACGGCCACAGTCGGAGCTGATTTCATGCTCTGGCCATTGTCTGGCTGCCATGCTGCGTGTCACTCTGATGGATGGTGTGTATACAGTAAGTGCTTCTTCCCAAACTTAGTGCGTACGCACGCGAGACTCTTCCTGTAAAGCATGGGTTGTCATCAGCATTTATTTACATAAATGGAACAGTCAGTGGGATTCTCTTCCTCACCCCATTGGTCAATCCATCTCTTCCCCTGTCCTTCCAGCATGTGTGAATATGGTCCCTCAACACCTACCGCCCAATCCCTGGCTGTCCACCATCCTCTGCCGTTCACCGTAGCCGCTGGTGCCTCCATTCTCTGCAGTATTTCCCATTTTCTGTGATGTGTGCAGATATTTTACCACCTGTGATTGTCACGCATGAGAGGATTTAGTTGACCATACAGGTGTCCCATGATGTCATGCACAACAGTAATAGTTGGTTGACTATGCTGGCACCGATTGAATGACTAACAACTGTTTTATTCCTTTATCCCTTCATCTGCTGATTTTACCTAACCAGTCACCCCAAACTATCACTAGCAGAGGTAGCCTCTTGTGTGGCAGAAGATCAGGGCTGAGGAGGCCAGGAATGGTCTCACCAGCAGTGCTGTTGTAGCTTGTGTAACCTTGCTGCTTGTTGTACCAGAGATCCAGCAATGTTCTGTACTGACCTCCATCTCTCTCTCTCCCCCACAGATGTACATTCAGGTTTCCCAGCACAAATATCAAGATTACTTTCACCGCGCTATCCAGGGAGAAGAAGGAGAAGCAGGAGGCCCCGGAGTCCCCCATCAAACCAGTGCAGCCTCAGATCTCCCCACTGACCATAAACATTCCAGAGAACATGGCTCATCTGATCAGCCCACTGCCCTCCCCCACCGGAACCATAAGGTGAGGTCCGAGCTACTGGCGGGGGTCATCATGTACCTACCCTACCACCAGGCTACTTACCCCATACACTGCCCCCCCCCCCACCTCCCCACCACCACCGGAACCATAAGGTGAGCTACTGGCGGAGGTTATCATGTACCTATCCCACTGCCAGGCTGTCTATCCAATACACCACCAGGCTACCTACCCCATACACTGCCAGGCTGCCTATCCAATACACCACCAGGCTACCTACCCCATACACTGCCAGGCTGCCTATCCAATACACTGCCAGGCTATCTACCCTATACACTGCCCTCCCCCACCGGAACCATAAGGTGAGCCCCGAGCTACTGGCGGAGGTTTCATGTACCTATCTTACTGCCAGGTTGCCTATCCAATACACCATCAGGCTAGCTACCCCATACACTGCCAGGCTGCCTACCCCATACACTGCCAGGCTGCCTACCCCATACACTGCCAGGCTGCCTACCCCATACACTGCCAGGCTGCCTGCCCCATACGCCCGCCAGGCTACCTGCCCCGTAAGGCTGCCTGCCCCGTACGCCCGCCAGGCTGCCTGCCCCGTACGCCCGCCAGGCTGCCTGCCCCGTACGCCCGCCAGGCTGCCTACCCCATACACCCGCCAGGCTACCTGCCCCACACACCCGCCAGGCTGCCTCCCCCATATAAATAAACCTGCTGGACTGCTAAATGTACAGTACAAAGACGTGTCATCTTGTTGTAATGTGGCAGGAGAGTGTGTCCGTGTTCCTCTGTCCATAAAGCTTGTTGTAGTTGATGCAGTTTTGTGTTTCCTGCTGAGTGGAATGCCGTTATCACAGCAGAATACACGATGGCTTTCATCCTCATCCAGCTATTTCCTCTAATCTAAACACTATTTCCCCCGCCCAGGGCCTGTAAACACTGACTCCGCCATCACCGCTGCCCACCCACAGGACACACAGCAATAATCTGCCCGAAAGCTGTTCATAGACAGAGCCAGAATCTGACTTCCATCCAGAACAGTGTCATATATAGCCACATTCCAAAGCCCACCCTGACATCTCCTGCAGCGCTTTACAGTGACTGTCCTCAGAGGAGCTCACACTCTAATCTTACCATAGTCATAGTCTAATGTCCTACCATATTATTATTATGTATTTATATAGCACTGACATCTCCTGCAGCACATTACAGAGTACAAAGTCATGTCACTGACTGTCCTCAGAGGAGCTCACACTCTAATCCTACCATAGTCATAGTCTAATGTCCTACCATATTATTATGTATTTATATAGCACTGACATCTCCTGCAGCACATTACAGAGTACATAGCCATGTCACTGACTGTCCTCAGAGGAGCTCACACTCTAATCCTACCATAGGCATAGTCTAATGTCCTACCATATTATTATTATGTATTTATATACCACTGACATCTGCATCACATTACAGAGTACATAGTCATGTCACTGACTGTCCTCAGAGGAGCTCACACTCTAATCCTACCATAGTCATAGTCTAATGTCCTACCATATTATTATGTATTTATATAGCACTGACATCGTCTGCAGCACATTACAGAGTACAGAGTCCTGTCACTGACTGTCCTCAGAGGAGCTCACACTCTAATCCTACCACAGTCATAGTCTAATGTCCTACCATATTATTATTATGTATTTATATAGCACTGACATCTTCTGCAGCACATTACAGGGTGCATAGTCATGTCACTGACTGTCCTCAGAGGAGCTCACACTCTAATCCTACCATAGTCATAGTCTAATGTCCTACCATATTATTATTATGTATTTATATAGCACTGACATCTTCTGCAGCACATTACAGGGTACATAGTCATGTCACTGACTGTCCTCAGGAGCTCACACTCTAATCCTACCATAGTCATAGTGTAATGTCCTACCATATTATTAATTATGTATTTTATGTAGCAGTGGCATCTTCTGTAGCTTATTACAAAATTGTAGATAGTGAGTTCCGCACAATGTCGGTAGAGTTAAACGGCTTTATTGAAATCAACACGCTATGCTGCTATGATTAAGGACGTGTAACGTCCGAAACATGTCAGAATGTGGTGTTGGATTTTAGCCTTTATGTGTTGATTTCAATAAAGCTGTTTAACTCTACCGACATTGTGCGGAACTCACTATCTACAGCATTGGACTTTGGGTCAGAGCAACCTGGTTTCCTGCACTGTCGGCAGCTGGAGGTTGTGAGCGGAGTTTCACACACATCTACTGCAGCACATTACAAAGTACATAGTCATGTCACTGACTGTCCTCAGGAGCTCACAATCTAATCCTACCATAGTCATAGCTTAATATATCTACAGCAGTCTAAGACTAAGTTTATAGGGGAAAAAATAGCTTTCAGTTTTTATTTTTCAGAGGAAAATGGAATGCCTGGAGTAATCCCTTGCACACGCTAGGACGACGCACAAATTCTAGGCAGCATATTTACTTGTATGATATTAACCTGGCATCCTAACACTGCAAGGGGAGAGCTCTCTCTTTATATCATTACTGTTGCTTGCCTGGCTTCTAGGGGGTAAGTCGGCCCCTACGCTCACGTTTAGGCTGTAACTTTATATTTTTATCTCACCATCTGTGTGTCGGAGGTGATGGCTCTGTTCTCACATAATTAAGTTTTGAAGAGTGACCACATCTTTGGTATTAGGGGTTCCCCTGGTAAGGTGCAGATCTCCTTACATCCCGGAGGGTCACCTACAGCTGGGAGAGGATCTTCTGCTTGCACCTCTCTAAGTCGCCATTTATTCAAGTCTCTATACTTGGCACTGTGCGTCTGTCTGCTCCTCTGCTGGATTTTCTTCTAAATGGCCTCAACTCTGGTAGCTGTGTGAGGTAAATGTTTTTTGTAGGTAAAATACCTCATGGTATTTTCCTCTCTTTATAGCAATTCTGAAAGATTTTTCTCCATTTCCGAGGTAAAACATGAGTTAAATGCATAAAGTGAGGAAAAACATGAGGTATTTCTGCAGGAAGCATGTAGTAAATAAGTAATAGTAGTCTTTAATTGTTTTAAATAAGTTAGGATAGTCTTTGGAAGATGTATTTATTTGTTGTTGTTTATTTGGGGGGGGGGGGGTGTATTTGATTATGTAGCGGCCTATGAGAAGTATATTTATAGGCATCCCTTAAAAAAAAATCCAGTGAATATTTGGAGTTTTATTTTTAATATTCTTTTCTATTACACAGCCCGATTAGGAACGACACTAAAACAGCAATAGGAACTCCACTAAAAACTTCAAAATGCATACAAACTGACTTTACCTCCAGGTACAGGCAGGTCTTAAACTGATCGGTAAATTATGTGCTAACATGCCCCCTAATTTCCATGAGAATAGCTATTTTCGGTAAATTACCTCATAATTTACCTCATGAGGTAAAACCTGACTAAAACCTACCGGAATTACTAAATGTCATTACTTCATGAGGTAAATTACCTCACATGAGGTAAATTATCTCAGATTATCTCAGATACGTAACAATATTTTCCTTGCCAATTCCTTTGACAAACAGAAGACAGGTTAGATGCTTCTGTCCTATTCTAAAGACTGGCTTCCTGGCTGTGGTGGTTTGTCCAGCCCCCTCCGTGCCCCATGTCTCCTCCCACTGGGGCATCGGGCTCAAGGGCAGGCCACGCCCACCTCCAGGAAACCCTGCTAGCACGGCTGGAAAATGCTGGACAGTCAGTTGGGGTTTTGGGCAAGGGATTGTTTCTTCAAGCTGAGAAGGTGAACCATCTGCTTAAAGTGCACTCTTGGACGGGGGACAGAGAAATGCACCCTGTATGTATTTAGAGAGTTTAGCCTGTTTAAAGGACAACTGAAGTAAGAAGACTATGGAGGCTGCCATGTTTGTTTCCTTTTAAACAATACTAGTTGCCTGGCAGGCCTGCTGGTTTATTTGGCTGCAGTAGTATCTGAATAACACCCGAATAAAGCATGCAGCTGATCTTGTCAGATCTGACGATGTCAGAAACGCCTGATCTGCTGTATGCTTGTTCAGGGGCTATGGCTAAAAGTATTAGAGGCAGAGGGGTCCGCAGGGCTGCCAAGCAACTGATGTTAACCATTTACCAGCATTCTAACGTATTAAAACATCATGTTTTAGCCTGTTAACGGCAACATAACGTTTTTATGCGTTGCACGTTCCCACTGCCGCACCGCACGCCGCCATTTCCGTCGGGATTCTGTGTTCAACGATTGGGGAAGAGGTCCTCTACCGTGACCAGCAGCCACGTCCATTCATAAAACAGGAAGCCGTCACGTATTTAAATATAGAAGAAAAAAAAGTGAACACTTTCTATAACGGGGAAAGTGTTCACGAGCGCCATCTTGTGGCCAAAAAGATGAAAAAATGACACATACAGACACATAAATACTTAAAGGGAAGGTTCAGGGAGGGGATTAAAAAAATAAAAATAAATTTCCACTTACCTGGGGCTTCCTCCAGCCCGTGGCAGGCAGGAGGTGCCCTCGCCGCCGCTCCGCAGGCTCCCGGTGGTCTCCGGTGCCCGACCCGACCTGGCCAGGCCGGCTGCCAGGTCGGGCTCTTCTGCGCTCCATTTCCTGGGACTTCTGCGTCCCACGCCGGTGCGCTGACGTCATCGGACGTCCGCCGGGCTGTACTGCGCATGCGCAGTAGTTCTGCGCATGCGCAGTACAGCCCGGCGGACATCCGATGACGTCAGCGCGCCGGCGTGGGACGCAGAAGTCCCAGGAAATGGAGCGCAGAAGAGCCCGACCTGGCAGCCGGCCTGGCCAGGTCGTGTCGGGCACCGGAGACCACCGGGAGCCTGCGGAGCGGCGGCGAGGGCACCTCCTGCCTGCCACGGGCTGGAGGAAGCCCCAGGTAAGTGGAAATTTATTTTTATTTTTTTAATCCCCTCCCTGAACCTTCCCTTTAACCAATACTAATAAAATGAATAACTTGCATTACCAAATCTTTAAAGGTTATTATGCTGTTGCTTATCTTCTAGAGCAGAGAGGAAGTTCGGAGTTCAGGTCCACTTTAAAGGACAACTGAAGTGAGAGGTATATGGAGGCTGCCATGTTTATTTTATCTTAAGCAATACCAGTTGCCTGGCAGCTCTGCTGGTCCTCTGCCAGTAATACTTTTAGCCATAGCCCCTGAACAAGCATGCAGCAGATCAGGTGTTTCTGACATAATTGTCAGATCTGACAAGATTAGCTGCATGCTTGTTTCTGGTGTGATTCAGACACTACTGCATCCAAATAGGCCAGCAGGGCTGCCAGGCAACTGGTATTGCTTAACAGGAAATACATATGGCAGCCTCCATATTCTTCTCACTTAAGGTGTCCTTTAACCCTCCTGGCGGTTTGTCAAAATCCGCCAGGGGGCAGCAAATACGTTTTTTTTTTAAATTTTTTTTTTGTCATGTAGCGAGACGAGGTCTCGCTACATGATAGCCGCTGCTCAGCGGCATCCCCCCAGCCCCTCCGATCGCCGCCGGCAGCTGACGTAAATATACTGTAGTGGAGGGGAAAGTGGTTAAGGGGTGCATGAGTCAGTTTGTGGATTTATTGGCTGCCTGCAGGAAGATTGACTGAAATGTTTCATTGTTTTGTTTTCCCCCCCAGCGCTGCCAACTCTTGCCCATCTAGCCCCCGTGGTGCTGGCTACTCTGGTTACAAGATGGGCCGGGACACACCTGCTGACCTCATCTCCGTTAATTCCCATTTGGAAAATGACAAAGAGGCTTCGGGTGGAGACAGTCCTAAGGTAATAACATCTGTCACTGCTTTACCTGCTGCCTGTGAACGGTTATGGTGGCCATAGGTCTAGCAGTGTATGGGCAGAACCACCAAGAGACAGATCTCCCTCTGATCCAATCTGATCCGTGAGAGATCTGTCGGCTGCCCATACACTGCAGGCCAATTCCCGTTGTGGCTGGGGGTTCCTTCACATGGTTGTTGAGATATCTCACGCCGTTACTGCTGCATACCTGATCACGTTGTCCCAATATTTACAAGCATGCTCGAAAAATATGATTTTGGTCCAAAATTGGTCAAATCGTTGATCGGCATGCTTGGCGTGGCCCGACTTTTATTGGATTGGATAAAATGAGGGAATTGGATGGTCGGTCTGCAAAATTGATAGCGTGTTGTCACAAAGACTGTATCACAACTCTTACCTGTCACTGATTTACCTTCCTCTGTCTGTGCACTGTTATATCTGTGTTGTGTTATCACAGAGGCTCAGTAATCTCTCACCTGTCATTGCAGGACGACTCGAAGCCCCCATACTCCTATGCACAGCTTATAGTCCAGGCGATCACCATGGCACCCGACAAGCAGCTCACACTGAACGGAATCTATACGCACATTACAAAGAACTACCCTTACTACAGGACAGCAGACAAAGGCTGGCAGGTGAGTGTCCCTCAGCGTAGCTCGACTCTGATCTCCAACCACAATCCTTTACGTCAATTCACAAGAACACGGCTCTGAAAAGGCTTCAGCAATAATGCTTTGTATTAGGAGAAGTGTGACAACCACAACATGTTTCGCCAGGTGAAGCTCTTCTTCAGGAGAAAGAGCTCCGCCTGCCGAAACATGTCGGGGTTGTCACACTGCTCCTAGTCAAAGCATTATTTGAGTGCTGTTATTTTTCTGTGAATTGGTGTGTGTTGTGCATGTTTGATGTACCTGCTGAACACTAGATCACGGGCTGACAGGGAAGTGTACTGGTTATGTAGCAAAACTGAGACTGCACACAAGCCAATGCCTCCTCCTTGCAGGAAGCAGCCGGGCATCCCACATGTGTATTGCAGAGAGACTGTAGCTCTACAACAAGCCAATGCCTCCTCCTTGCAGGAAGCAGCCGGACATCCCACATGTGTATCGCAGAGAGACTGTAGCTCTACAACAAGCCAATGCTTCCCCCTTGCAGGAAGCAGCCGGGCGTCCCACGTGTATCGCAGAGAGACTGTAGCTCTACAACAAGCCAATGCTTCCCCCTTGCAGGAAGCAGCCGGCATCCCACATGTGTATCGCAGAGAGACTGTAGCGCTACAACAAGCCAATGCTTCCCCCTTGCAGGAAGCAGCCGGGCATCCCACATGTGTATCGCAGAGAGACTGTAGCTCTACAACAAGCCAATGCCTCCTCCTTGCAGGAAGCAGCCGGCATCCCACATGTGTATCGCAGAGAGACTGTAGCTCTACAACAAGCCAATGCCTCCTCCTTGCAGGAAGCAGCCGGGCATCCCACATATGTATCGCAGAGAGGCTGTAGCTCTACAACAAGCCAATGCTTCCCCCTTGCAGGAAGCAGCCGGGCATCCCACATGTGTATTGCAGAGACTGTAGCTCTACAACAAGCCAATGCCTCCTCCTTGCGGGAAGCAGCCGGCATCCCACATGTGTATCGCAGAGAGACTGTAGCTCTACAACAAGCCAATGCCTCCTCCTTGCAGGAAGCAGCCGGGCATCCCACATGTGTATCGCAGAGAGGCTGTAGCTCTACAACAAGCCAATGCCTCCTCCTTGTAGGAAGCAGCCGGGCATCCCACATGTGTATCGCAGAGAGACTGTAGCTCTACAACAAGCCAATGCTTCCCCCTTGCAGGAAGCAGCCGGACATCCCACATGTGTATCGCAGAGAGACTGTAGCTCTACAACAAGCCAATGCCTCCTCCTTGCAGGAAGCAGCCGGGCATCCCACATGTGTATCGCAGAGAGACTGTAGCTCTACAACAAGCCAATGCCTCCTCCTTGCAGGAAGCAGCCGGGCATCCCACATGTGTATCGCAGAGAGACTGTAGCTCTACAACAAGCCAATGCCTCCTCCTTGCAGGAAGCAGCCGGGCATCCCACATGTGTATCGCAGAGAGACTGTAGCTCTACAACAAGCCAATGCCTCCTCCTTGTAGGTAGCAGCCGGCATCCCACATGTGTATCGCAGAGAGACTGTAGCTCTACAACAAGCCAATGCTTCCTCCTTGCAGGTAGCAGCCGGCATCCCACATGTGTATCGCAGAGAGACTGTAGCTCTACAACAAGCCAATGCTTCCCCCTTGCAGGAAGCAGCCGGGCATCCCACATGTGTATCGCAGAGAGACTGTAGCTCTACAACAAGCCAATGCTTCCTCCTTGCAGGTAGCAGCCGGCATCCCACATGTGTATCGCAGAGACTGTAGCTCTACAACAAGCCAATACTTCCTCCTTGTAGGTAGCAGCCGGCATCCCACATGTGTATCGCAAAGAGACTGTAGCTCTACAACAAGCCAATGCTTCCTCCTTGCAGGAAGCAGCCGGGCATCCCACACGTGTATCGCAGAGAGACTGTAGCTCTACAACAAGCCAATGCTTCCCCCTTGCAGGAAGCAGCCGTCATCCCACATGTGTATCGCAGAGAGACTGTAGCTCTACAACAAGCCAATGCCTCCTCCTTGCAGGAAGCAGCCGGCATCCCACATGTGTATCGCAGAGAGACTGTAGCTCTACAACAAGCCAATGCCTCCTCCTTGCAGGAAGCAGCCGGACATCCCACATGTGTATCACAGAGAGACTGTAGCTCTACAACAAGCCAATGCTTCCCCCTTGCAGGAAGCAGCCGGCATCCCACATGTGTATTGCAGAGACTGTAGCTCTACAACAAGCCAATGCTTCCTCCTTGCAGGAAGCAGCCGGGCATCCCACATGTGTATCGCAGAGAGACTGTAGCTCTACAACAAGCCAATGCCTCCTCCTTGCAGGAAGCAGCCGGGCATCCCACATGTGTATCGCAGAGAGACTGTAGCTCTACAACAAGCCAATGCTTCCTCCTTGCAGGAAGCAGCCGGCATCCCACATGTGTATCGCAGAGACTGTAGCTCTACACAACAAGCCAATGCCTCCTCCTTGCAGGAAGCAGCCGGGCATCCCACGTGTGTCGCAGAGAGACTGTAGCTCTACAACAAGCCAATGCCTCCTCCTTGCAGGAAGCAGCCGGCATCCCACATGTGTATCGCAGAGAGACTGTAGCTCTACCACAAAAATCAATTAACCCTTCGCACACTCACATGCAAATGTTCAAACAAATGCATTCACAGATTTACTCATCCAGGTACAACTGTTATCCCTACAGCTAAATTAAAAGCCAGGGTTTTAGTTCACAGAAGAATGTCCTAACTCTGGCCCTGTAACATGCATAGTGCAGACATGCAAACACATTCATTGCATCAAACCTATCAATGGATTAGGAGCACACATCCTAACTTCCTCTCCTGGGAAAGACAGTGCATCTTACCAATCGCACAAGGGAGCTAATGTTATGTGTCCATGTGCACCATGCGCATACACCAGCATAAGCTGTCTGCATGCTGACAAACATACAGGGGAAGGGGGGAGTGCACCGAATTGGACCCTAGCCACAGGGGTCAATGATAAGAATAAACATACATGTATCCAGGCACATCGCCTCTAGTTAGGACATTAAATAAATTATTAGGGAAAGGGAGGTGCTGAAGGGGGTGTGGCTAGAAACAGCAAAAATCAATTAACCCTTCGCACACTCACATGCAAATGTTCAAACAAATGCATTCACAGATGTACTCATCCAGGTACAACTGTTATCCCTACAGCTAATTTAAAAGCCAGGGTTTTAGTTCACAGAAGAATGTCCTAACTCTGGCCCTGTTACATGCATAGTGCAGACATGCAAACACATTCATTGCATCAAACCTATCAATGGATTAGGAGCACACATCCTAACTTCCTCTCCTGGGAAAGACAGTGCATCTTACCAATCGCACAAGGGAGCTAATGTTATGTGTCCATGTGCACCATGCGCATACACCAGCATAAGCTGTCTGCATGCTGACAAACATACAGGGGAAGGGGGGAGTGCACCGAATTGGACCCTAGCCACAGGGGTCAATGATAAGAATAAACATACATGTATCCAGGCACATTGCCTCTAGTTAGGACATTAAATAAATTATTAGGGAAAGGGAGGTGCTGAAGGGGGTGTGGCTAGAAACAGCAAAAATCAATTAACCCTTCGCACACTCACATGCAAATGTTCAAACAAATGCATTCACAGATTTACTCATCCAGGTACAACTGTTATCCCTACAGCTAAATTAAAAGCCAGGGTTTTAGTTCACAGAAGAATGTCCTAACTCTGGCCCTGTAACATGCATAGTGCAGACATGCAAACACATTCATTGCATCAAACCTATCAATGGATTAGGAGCACACATCCTAACTTCCTCTCCTGGGAAAGACAGTGCATCTTACCAATCGCACAAGGGAGCTAATGTTATGTGTCCATGTGCACCATGCGCATACACCAGCATAAGCTGTCTGCATGCTGACAAACATACAGGGGAAGGGGGGAGTGCACCGAATTGGACCCTAGCCACAGGGGTCAATGATAAGAATAAACATACATGTATCCAGGCACATCGCCTCTAGTTAGGACATTAAATAAATTATTAGGGAAAGGGAGGTGCTGAAGGGGGTGTGGCTAGAAACAGCAAAAATCAATTAACCCTTCGCACACTCACATGCAAATGTTCAAACAAATGCATTCACAGATTTACTCATCCAGGTACAACTGTTATCCCTACAGCTAAATTAAAAGCCAGGGTTTTAGTTCACAGAAGAATGTCCTAACTCTGGCCCTGTAACATGCATAGTGCAGACATGCAAACACATTCATTGCATCAAACCTATCAATGGATTAGGAGCACACATCCTAACTTCCTCTCCTGGGAAAGACAGTGCATCTTACCAATCGCACAAGGGAGCTAATGTTATGTGTCCATGTGCACCATGCGCATACACCAGCATAAGCTGTCTGCATGCTGACAAACATACAGGGGAAGGGGGGAGTGCACCGAATTGGACCCTAGCCACAGGGGTCAATGATAAGAATAAACATACATGTATCCAGGCACATCGCCTCTAGTTAGGACATTAAATAAATTATTAGGGAAATTCGGTGCACTCCCCCCTTCCCCTGTATGTTTGTCAGCATGCAGACAGCTTATGCTGGTGTATGCGCATGGTGCACATGGACACATAACATTAGCTCCCTTGTGCGATTGGTAAGATGCACTGTCTTTCCCAGGAGAGGAAGTTAGGATGTGTGAACTAAAACCCTGGCTTTTAATTTAGCTGTAGGGATAACAGTTGTACCTGGATGAGTAAATCTGTGAATGCATTTGTTTGAACATTTGCATGTGAGTGTGCGAAGGGTTAATTGATTTTTGCTGTTTCTAGCCACACCCCCTTCAGCACCTCCCTTTCCCTAATAATTTATTTAATGTCCTAACTAGAGGCGATGTGCCTGGATACATGTATGTTTATTCTTATCATTGACCCCTGTGGCTAGGGTCCAATTCGGTGCACTCCCCCCTTCCCCTGTATGTTTGTCAGCATGCAGACAGCTTATGCTGGTGTATGCGCATGGTGCACATGGACACATAACATTAGCTCCCTTGTGCGATTGGTAAGATGCACTGTCTTTCCCAGGAGAGGAAGTTAGGATGTGTGCTCCTAATCCATTGATAGGTTTGATGCAATGAATGTGTTTGCATGTCTGCACTATGCATGTTACAGGGCCAGAGTTAGGACATTCTTCTGTGAACTAAAACCCTGGCTTTTAATTTAGCTGTAGGGATAACAGTTGTACCTGGATGAGTAAATCTGTGAATGCATTTGTTTGAACATTTGCATGTGAGTGTGCGAAGGGTTAATTGATTTTTGCTGTTTCTAGCCACACCCCCTTCAGCACCTCCCTTTCCCTAATAATTTATTTAATGTCCTAACTAGAGGCGATGTGCCTGGATACATGTATGTTTATTTGTAGCTCTACCACAAGCCTATGCTTCCTCCTTGCAGGAAGCAGCCGGCATCCTACATGTGTATCGCAAAGAGACTGTAGCTCTACAACAAGCCAATGCTTCCTCCTTGCAGGAAGCAGCCGGCATCCCACATGTGTATCGCAGAGAGGCTGTAGCTCTACAACAAGCCAATGCTTCCTCCTTGCAGGAAGCAGCCGGGCATCCCACATGTGTATCACAGAGACTGTAGCTCTACAACAAGCCAATGCTTCCTCCTTGCAGGAAGCAGCCGGCATCCCACATGTGTATCGCAGAGAGACTGTAGCTCTACAACAAGCCAATGCTTCCTCCTTGTAGGTAGCAGCCGGCATCCCACATGTGTATTGCAGAGAGACTGTAGCTCTACAACAAGCCAATGCCTCCTCCTTGCAGGAAGCAGCCGGGCGTCCCACATGTGTATCGCAGAGAGACTGTAGCTCTACAACAAGCCAATGCTTCCTCCTTGTAGGTAGCAGCCGGCATCCCACATGTGTATTGCAGAGAGACTGTAGCTCTACAACAAGCCAATGCCTCCTCCTTGCAGGAAGCAGCCGGGCATCCCACATGTGTATCGCAGAGAGACTGTAGCTCTACAACAAGCCAATGCTTCCTCCTTGCAGGAAGCAGCCGGGCATCCCACATGTGTATCGCAGAGACTGTAGCTCTACAACAAGCCAATGCTTCCCCCTTGCAGGAAGCAGCCGGGCATCCCACATGTGTATCACAGAGAGACTGTAGCTCTACCACAAGCCTATGCTTCCTCCTTGCAGGAAGCAGCCAGACATCCCACATGTGTATCGCAGAGAGACTGTAGCTCTACAACAAGCCAATGCTTCTCCCTTGCAGGAAGCAGCCGGGCATCCCACATGTGTATCGCAGAGACTGTAGCTCTACAACAAGCCAATGCTTCCTCCTTGCAGGAAGCAGCCGGGCATCCCACATGTGTATCGCAGAGAGACTGTAGCTCTACAACAAGCCAATGCTTCTCCCTTGCAGGAAGCAGCCGGCATCCCACATGTGTATCGCAGAGACTGTAGCTCTACAACAAGCCAATGCTTCCTCCTTGTAGGAAGCAGCCGGGCATCCCACATGTGTATCGCAGAGAGACTGTAGCTCTACAACAAGCCAATGCCTCCTCCTTGCAGGAAGCAGCCGGGCATCCCACATGTGTATCGCAGAGAGACTGTAGCTCTACAACAAGCCAATGCTTCTCCCTTGCAGGAAGCAGCCGGGCATCCCACATGTGTATCGCAGAGAGACTGTAGCTCTACAACAAGCCAATGCCTCCTCCTTGCAGGAAGCAGCCGGGCATCCCACATGTGTATCGCAGAGAGACTGTAGCTCTACAACAAGCCAATGCCTCCTCCTTGTAGGTAGCAGCCGGGCATCCCACATGTGTATCGCAGAGAGACTGTAGCTCTACAACAAGCCAATGCTTCTCCCTTGCAGGAAGCAGCCGGGCATCCCACATGTGTATCGCAGAGAGACTGTAGCTCTACAACAAGCCAATGCCTCCTCCTTGCAGGAAGCAGCCGGCATCCCACATGTGTATCGCAGAGAGACTGTAGCTCTACAACAAGCCAATGCTTCTCCCTTGCAGGAAGCAGCCGGGCATCCCACATGTGTATCGCAGAGAGACTGTAGCTCTACAACAAGCCAATGCCTCCTCCTTGCAGGAAGCAGCCGGCATCCCACATGTGTATCGCAGAGACTGTAGCTCTACAACAAGCCAATGCTTCCCCCTTGCAGGAAGCAGCCGGGCATCCCACATGTGTATCGCAAAGAGACTGTAGCTCTACAACAAGCCAATGCCTCCTCCTTGCAGGAAGCAGCCGGGCATCCCACATGTGTATCGCAGAGAGACTGTAGCTCTACAACAAGCCAATGCTTCCCCCTTGCAGGAAGCAGCCGGGCATTCCACATGTGTATCGCAAAGAGACTGTAGCTCTACAACAAGCCAATGCCTCCTCCTTGCAGGAAGCAGCCGGCATCCCACATGTGTATTGCAGAGACTGTAGCTCTACAACAAGCCAATGCTTCCCCCTTGCAGGAAGCAGCCGGACATCCCACATGTGTATCGCAGAGAGACTGTAGCTCTACCACAAGCCTATGCTTCCTCCTTGCAGGAAGCAGCCGGTATCCCACATGTGTATCGCAGAGAGACTGTAGCTCTACTACAAGCCAATGCCTCCTCCATGCAGGAAGCAGCCGGCATCCCACATGTGTATCGCAGAGAGACTGTAGCTCTACAACAAGCCAATGCTTCCCCCTTGCAGGAAGCAGCCGGGCATCCCACATGTGTATCGCAGAGAGACTGTAGCTCTACCACAAGCCAATGCTTCCTCCTTGCAGGAAGCAGCCGGCATCCCACATGTGTATCGCAGAGAGGCTGTAGCTCTACAACAAGCCAATGCCTCCTCCATGCAGGAAGCAGCTGGCATCCCACATGTGTATCGCAGAGAGGCTGTAGCTCTACAACAAGCCAATGCTTCCTCCTTGCAGGTAGCAGCCGGCATCCCACATGTGTATCGCAGAGAGACTGTAGCTCTACAACAAGCCAATGCCTCCTCCTTGCAGGAAGCAGCCGGGCATCCCACATGTGTATCGCAGAGAGACTGTAGCTCTACAACAAGCCAATGCCTCCTCCTTGCAGGAAGCAGCCGGGCATCCCATATGTGTATCGCAGAGAGACTGTAGCTCTACAACAAGCCAATGCTTCCCCCTTGCAGGAAGCAGCCGGGCATCCCACATGTGTATCGCAGAGACTGTAGCTCTACAACAAGCCAATGCTTCCTCCTTGCAGGAAGCAGCCGGGCATCCCATATGTGTATCGCAGAGAGACTGTAGCTCTACAACAAGCCAATGCCTCCTCCTTGCAGGAAGCAGCCGGCATCCCACATGTGTATCGCAGAGAGACTGTAGCTCTACAACAAGCCAATGCTTCCTCCTTGTAGGAAGCAGCCGGCATCCCACATGTGTATCGCAGAGAGACTGTAGCTCTACAACAAGCCAATGCTTCCTCCTTGCAGGAAGCAGCCGGGCATCCCACATGTGTATCGCAGAGAGACTGTAGCTCTACAACAAGCCAATGCCTCCTCCTTGCAGGAAGCAGCCGGGCATCCCACATGTGTATCGCAGAGAGACTGTAGCTCTACAACAAGCCAATGCTTCCTCCTTGCAGGAAGCAGCCAGGCATCCCACATGTGTATCGCAGAGAGACTGTAGCTCTACAACAAGCCAATGCTTCCCCCTTGCAGGAAGCAGCCGGGCATCCCACATGTGTATCGCAGAGAGACTGTAGCTCTACAACAAGCCAATGCCTCCTCCTTGTAGGTAGCAGCCGGCATCCCACATGTGTATCGCAGAGAGACTGTAGCTCTACAACAAGCCAATGCCTCCTCCTTGTAGGTAGCAGCCGGCATCCCACATGTGTATCGCAGAGAGACTGTAGCTCTACAACAAGCCAATGCTTCTCCCTTGCAGGAAGCAGCCGGGCATCCCACATGTGTATCGCAGAGAGACTGTAGCTCTACAACAAGCCAATGCCTCCTCCTTGCAGGAAGCAGCCGGCATCCCACATGTGTATCGCAGAGACACTGTGACTCCAGGAAAGCTTACGTCACAAGCATGCAGCTTATCTAGTCTCACTTTAGGCAGAAACATCTGATCTGCATGCTTGTTCAGGGGCTGGAGGCAGAGGATCAGCAGGACAGCCAGGCAACTGGTATTTTTTTTAAAGGAAATAAATATGGCAGCCTCCATATCCCTCTCACCTTACGTTCCCCTTTGAATAAATTGTATCACCTGAACTCCTCGGGGGAATAGGTAACTGCAGTTTATTACCTAAATATTAATCTACAACAGTCTGGCTCAGCCATATACTATAAGCGTGAGGAAACAACGCACTGACCCCTCACCAGACAGCAGCAGCTGCTTCCAATCACACGTGAGCACATAAGGGGTGACAGCGGCTCTGCACACGTACTCTGAATATAATACCATTGTTTATAGTGCAAGATTTCATTCGGTGTAATCACACCAACTCAGACACGTGTAATCATTACTAGTCACAGTTCAGCCAACCCCGCTGATGTCAGAGGAAGTGATGTCACTTCCTAATTAAGCCGCAGCCACAGAGGGAATAGTTTATCTCTCCATCTGCTGCAAGTCGTGTAACCTCTTCCAGTCCAGAGAGATTCCTGTTACTGCTCTTAAAGAGAACCCGAGGTGGGTTTGAAGAATATTATCTGCATACAGAGGCTGGATCTGCCTATACAGCCCAGCCTCTGTTGCTATCCCAAACCCCCCTAAGGTCCCCCTGCACTCTGCAATCCCTCATAAATCACAGCCACGCTGCTGACAAACAGCTTGTCAGAGCTGGCTGTGTTTATCTCTATAGTGTCAGTCTGCTGCTCTCCCCGCCTCCTGCAGAACTCCAGTCCCCGCCTGCATCCCTTCCCTCCCTGCTGATTGGAGGGAAGGGACGGGGGCAGGGACCGGAGCTATGCAGGAGGCGGGGGAGCAGCTGAGACTGACACTACAGATGTAAACACAGCCTCACAGCACGGCTGTGATTTATGAGGGATTGCAGAGTGCAGGGAGACCTTAGTGGGGTTTGGGATAGCAACAGAGGCTGGGCTGTATAGGCAGATCCAGCCTCTGTATGCAGATAACATTCTTTAAACACACCTCGGGTTCTCTTTAACCGGCTGCAGACATTTCTCAGCAGCCAGGCGATAAGCTTATTCTAAGGTGGAGAGACCCAGGCGCACACACGCTGCCAAATGAGCTCCCGCCTCCTCAGGCCGAGCCAGGCTGGCTGAAGAACGCTGTGCAGATGCTGGGAGAGAATGGCTCGTATATCTCTAGCCTCTGCCCCTGTGAATACAGTGTTTACATTACAGAAAGTAAATGTAAACATTGCAGGAAGCCAGCCAGGGCTGTGGATTCGGAGCAATTTTGGGTACCTGGAATCGGGAACAAAATGCTCTGACTCTAAAATGATATGCTACGATTACAATGAGCAGGCATCGGGGGAAGGGGCGTGGGGAATCTATGGACCTGAACTCAGAACTTCCTTTCTGCTCTAGAAGATAAACTGTATAATAACCTTTATTATTATTATTATATATTTGTCCAGTGTTGTTGTGGAGAGTGCACCAGCAGTTTGTTACTAAATAGGCACATATGGTATCATTTTAACCGTGACGAGTTGTAGAATTCATTTTGGGGTGTCTAAAAGCTGTGACCCACGTCACATGAAAAATAGGTAGGGACAAACTCAATCAAACATAGTCCTTTTCAGAATTATGATCATACTTGGTAAAGTTTTTGCAAGAGACATATGTGGTATCATTTTAACCCTGATAGGTAGTAGAATAAAGTTTAACCCCCTTTGGCGTTATGATTCTTTCCGGATTTTAGGAACTAAAAGTGGTGCATATTTTTTGCCCCCTTTCAGACCCTAAAACCTGGAAAAAAAATCCTGCTGCCAGGGAGATCTGCTGCAGTTACAGTCATCACTGACCTCCCTGGCTTCAGTGCTGCAGTTAGACCTCCATCCTCCGGGTGGCGCTGCAACTCTAAAGTGTAATTGCCGGCTGTCATCAGGACGACAGCCGGCGATCTCGCCAGCAGGAAGCAGAGCTCCGGAGGAGAGGAAGAAGAATGGCAGCCGATGTCAGGATCTCCGAGAGGTATGTAGAAACGCTCCCGCTGCGTATTGCTCTGCATACAGCCTCCGGCGGCTACCCCGAGCAGAGATCAGGATTACCGCTCTTAGCTGCGGTTTTCTGTCCCGTCCCTAGCTCAGGATAACCGCCAAAGAGGTTAGAGTTTTTAGGGTTGAGGCGCATGTCTCCTGTATTCTTTTTAGTCACAAACCGAATCAAAAGAAATTAATTTTCTGTACCAAAATAAAAGACTTGTAAAATGAAAACAAAGTGACAGAATATAAAAGAAAAAAACATATATATTATCTTAGGAACCTGGCTTTTTAAATATGTATGCCATGAGGGTATATTATTATTTTTGAAAATAAGGTCTTGTAATAATCGATAGTGTACAATGAGAATTCAAACAAACAGAAAAAAGACCCCTTTGTTTCCAAATACAATATTGTCACCATACATTGTGCTACAAACATATAATCTATATGTTGCAATAACCAGGATGGATGAGCAAATACAATTAGTGGGTTTAACTTCTAGTCAGCACCGTTTAATGTAAAGCTGTAATGGATGTGTTTGGAGAAATAGTTTGTGTTTTCTATTTTTTTCCCCTTATTTTCCCTTTAAAATGCATAGAAAATAAGATGATTACTAAACAAAATTAACACACATTAAAAGCCTAATTTGTCCTGAAAAAAAAATTATATAGATCATTTAGGTGTGATTAATAGTAAGAAAGTTATTGGCGAATGAATGGGAGCTGCGCCTATATGTGAAAATTGCTCTTGGGCTGAAGTGGTTAATATCCTTTGTTTACCAATTAGCTGCTCTGCTTTGGCAGGCAGCTGGCACAGGTGAGAGCTCAAATTATAACTTGTGATTAGACCCAGATGAGGGGGGGATTAGACTAGCTAAACTCTCTAAATACATACAGGGTGCATTTCTTAGTTTGTTTTTCTTCTGTCCTGTGCAAGAGTTCAAGTCCACTTTAAGACTTGGGGTAAGTGGCCATGTGGGCAGAATCGGCAGCGTCGTGAGGGCGATTCCTGAGCGGTTTTATGCTGAAATTGTTGGGGAATGGTCCTGCAGCATATGGGCAGCCACTCAGAGAGAGAGAGAGAGAGATCCTTCTCTCGGTCAATCTGCCCATACATGGCTAGATCTATGTGTATGTTTGCTCCTTTGTACAGCAGAGGCCTGGGCTGCAGATTTTGCTCACCGGGAAGATAATCAGGCCATCCAGGATTGCTGGTGGCAGCTGACTGATTACAGAACTGCTGCCATACTGTCATAGCTGCTGTAATATTACATGTGAACAAGGCTTTCTGTACTTCTTTCTGCAGAACTCGATCCGTCACAACCTCTCTCTCAACCGATACTTTATCAAAGTCCCTCGATCCCAGGAGGAGCCGGGCAAGGGGTCATTCTGGAGGATAGACCCCGCCTCTGAGAGCAAACTCATAGAGCAAGCATTTAGGAAACGAAGGCCCCGGGGTGTACCTTGCTTCAGGACCCCCCTAGGACCCCTGTCGTCTTCAAGGTAAAAAGAGAAAAAATACTTTTACTCTAAATACACAAAGACACATACATGAGATCACAGCCTATCCAATCACTAGAGACCGGTGACATCACTGAGGCCTCATATACAAGAGACCGCAGCCTATCCAATCACTAGAGACCAGTGACATCACAAATCCCTCATAAACTGGAGAACGCAGCCTACCCAATCACTAGAGACCAGTGACATCACAGATGCCTTATAAACTGGAGAACGCAGCCTATCCAATCACTAGAGACCAGTGACATCACTGACGCCTCATATACATGAGACCACAGCCTATCCAGTCACTAGAGACCAGTGACATCACTGACACCTCATATACATGAGACCACAGCCTATCCAATCACTAGAGACCAGTGACATCACTGACACCTCATATACATGAGACCACAGCCTATCCAATCACTAGAGACCAGTGACATCACTGACACCTCATATACATGAGACCACAGCCTATCCAATCACTAGAGACCAGTTACATGCTCCTCCCCACTTGTGATGTGTGCTGCCCCTCCCTCTGCTACATCTTAAGCTGTGTTGTGATATATTTGTTTTTTAGGAGTGCCCCAGCATCTCCAAACCACACCGGGGTGCTGTCGGCACACTCGAGTGGAGTCCAGACCCCTGAGAGCCTGTCTAGGGAGGGGTCCCCCGTCCCGATGGAGCCAGAGCCCAGCCCCATCCAGCCAAAGCTTGCAGTGATCCAGGAGGCACGGTTTGCACAGAGTGCGCCAGGTGAGATTTCCTGTGTGCCGTATTTCCTGAGTGATGCGTTTCCTGTGTGGCGTATTTACATTTTCTATGCATTTCCTGTGTGGCGTATTTCCTGTGGCGTATTTCCTCTGCTATGTATTTCCTGTGTAAAATATTTCCTGAGTGATGCATTTCCTGTGTGGCGTATTTACATCTTCTATGCATTTCCTGTGTGGCGTATTTCCTGTGTGGCGTATTTCCTCTGCTATGTATTTCCTGTGTGACATATTTCCTGTGATCTCCGCCTTTTCACTAGAGATGGTCAGTGAGATGCATTGCGTGCAGCTTGGCCAGTGAAATGCACTCCCTGTCGGTTCCAAGCTGCACACAGCTTGCATTAAAGGCGCACTCGAAGCCAAAATGATTTGCCTCTCACTGACCTTCTCTGCTGTTCACTTTCCCCTCACCGTGACTCCTCTACTGATCCCGCCCACTTCATCAGCGCTGTCTGCTGTAATTGGTCATCTGTGCACATAGACAGCCTCCGCACATAGAGAACAAAATGACTGCCAGAATTGCTGTAAGTATTTCTTTACCTCTGTGTTTATTCTGTTAGCTCTCCAAATGTCTGACATTGTTCAGAATGCAGCATGTTCAGTGCATGTCTGCAGTCACCCTCTCATTCCCTGCAGTGATTGTTCTGCCAATAACTTATTTGAAGGCCCTCTTTATTTATTTTTTTCCTTCCATTGGAAGGGTTAATAAACTGGAATGTTTTTCGATGCAAATGAGGAATGCAGTCATAAAAGTAAAGAGAAGACACAACATTTGTATCGGGCTGAGGACACACTGCTGGCAACAGGACCGAGAACTCTGATTTGTTTAGTTTTGCAGCTGAATGAAGCAGATTTTCTGTCGCACTGACTTGGCTTCTGTCCAGAGTTTAGTCCTGAAAATTCTGCCCTTGCTGAAAAATGTAGTGCGAGACTCAGGGCAGGTTTATCTACGAGTATTATTACGGCACATACAATGCGTTATCCTTGAAGGTAATGTTTGTTTGGGTTTTTTGGGGGTCTGTTTTAACCTACGGCGGTCTGAGATACTAACCTTTTCAAGTCGATACAAATTTAATTTTGTGGAAATGTATGCAACTTGGAATCAGATGTAGTAGCAGATCATATTAGTCTGTCCTAGTCCTAGCAGCATAAATTTACATCATCTCATATGATTAGCGTGTGACGGTCTCCCAGGCACAGGAATCGGGGATAGTCTGCTTCCAGGGGAGGCTAATCGCGCAGCCATGATGGGATCCCCTTGCGTGCTGTAGGACGCAGCGCCTGTTTGAGACATTCTGGTAATTGTCTTGTTTGTATGGCAGATCTCGTAGTGTGATATACTGATGTGATCTCGTCTCTCCCTGACCAGGATCTCCCCTCTCCAGCCAGCCGGTCCTCATCACTGTACAGCGACAGCTTCCCCAGACTATAAAACCCATGACGTATGCTGTGGCCACCCCCGTCACCTCCTCCCAGCAGCCGACCATGATGCAGACCGTGCATGTGGTGCACCAGATCCCCGCTGTGTCCGTCACCAACGTCTCAGGCCTGACCCCCGTCAACACGTATACCGTCAGCGGTCAGGCCGTGGTAGCCCAGGCTGCGATGGTGGCCCAGCCGAAACTAGAACCACAAGAGAACGGTGACCACAAGGAGGTTAAAGGTAAGTGACCTGTATGTGTCTCTAGCATGTATAGCCATCATCAGACCGCTGTGGGGGGTTGCTTGCCTTGAGGTGTGCTCAGGTGCACTTCGGATACCCGAAGTAACTGGATGAGATAGACCTGGGTATGTACAGTGCCTAGCACACAAATAACTATGCTGTGTTCCTTTTTTCCTTTCTCTACCTGAAGAGTTAATTATCAGGTAGTTAAGTGGCCCTCACTGATAAGACATTCCAAGGATAAATCACTTTCCTAGCAGAAAATGGCTTCTGAGAGCAAGAAAGAGATACAAAGAGGAATTTCTTATCAGTGAGGGTCACACTGTAGTCACTTCCTGTCTGAGTCAGGACTGAGTCAGCCACTTACATACCTGATATTTAACTCTTTCCGGCAGAGAAAGAAAACAAGGAACACAGCCTAGTTATTTGTGTCCTAGGCACTGTACATACACATGTCTATCTCATCATGTCACATGTCACTTCGGGTATCCTTTAAGTTACGACATAGGAGAAAAGTTATCAATAGTGCGTTTTACTTTGAAACTAATGTACATCTGTTATTTTGGTGTTTAATATTTTTATATGATAGTGTTCCTTTAAAGGGAATCTGAGCTGAGGGATATGGAGGCTGACAAAATGTATTTCCTTTTCATCAATGCAAGTTTCCTGATAGCAGGACTGTTAGGTAACTGGTATGTTCACCAGCAGTGATAAGCGAAAAGGCAAAAATTATTTTCGCCGAATTTTCACCTATTTTCGTTTCGACAGGCGATCAAATATTTTTGCGTTAATTTTCGCCTAATGCCCATAATTTTCGTGTTAAATTTGTAGTTCATTGCGTACGTATTTCCGCATAGTTGTAGTACCGTACGTGTGCGGTAACTGCGTCTATACGCATGTATTAGCGGATTATTGCGGACATTTTTCCGCATAAGGGCATAAGCGTCCGCATACAGTGAAGTGTCTTCAGTTTTCCATGCTGGTCGAAAACACGAATATTTCTGAAGATTTTCGCGAAAATTCGCCGAGTTCGAAAACGGGATTTTCGATGCAGAAATTACTTGGGCGAAAATTTGCAAGCAACACTGTTCACCAGCCCCTATGTCACTCTCACTTCCTAGGATAGAACAGGAGCAAGCAGAAGTCATGCATGATCACGTGACCACAGCAAGCCAATAGCAGAGTGACACACGTGGCAGTGATGGCTCTGTAGACAAGAGATGAGCTTCAATTTCAGCTTCCCATTCAAATCCCCAGGCGGAGCCAGTCTAGTAACTGCTGATTGGCTGAGATTGAAGTCAGTGGGGGTTGGAATGGGGAGTGGCTCACATGTGTGTCCTGTAGAACAGGGGTCCCCAACCTTTTTGAGCCCGAGGCCCACTATCCCGACCAAAATTTTCTCCGGGGCCCCCGGGGGGGGGGGGGGGGGGGGGAGTGGCCGTGGCTAGTGTCGGCGGCAGCAGCCCCCCCCTTTTTTCCCAGATTCCACAGTGTAGCAAGTACAGTTACCACAGTATAGCAAGTACAGTTACCACAGTATAGCAAGTACAGTTACCCCAGTATAGCAAGTATAGTTACCCCAGTATAGCAGGTACAGTTACCACACTATAGCAAGTACAGTTAGCCTAGTATAGCAAGTAAAGTTACCACACTATAGCAAGTACAGTTAGCCTAGTATAGCAAGTACAGTTACCACAGTATAGCAAGTACAGTTAGCCTAGTATAGCAAGTATAGTTACCCCAGTATAGCTAGTACAGTTACCACAGTATAGCAAGTACAGTCAGCCCAGTATAGCAAGTACAGTTAGCCCAGTATAGCCAGTAGTTACCCCAGTATATGTGTGTGATCCTTACTAAGTAAGTAAGGCTTACTTGATGTCAGGCTCGTGCAGGCTCTGAGTGGGCTCTCAGCAGCAGGCTCTGTCTGACCTCCTCTCTCTAATGGCGCCCAGACGCTGCACTCGTATACACTGCGACTGTGTCGCAGTGATGAAATACATGCAGCCATTCATTGATTGGCCTTGGGGCGGGACGGGAGGCTGAAGGGGGAATGATGATTGGGGCACTGATGGAGGAGGCGGGACTGGCACCTCCGATATGCTGCTATTGGCCACCGCTTCAGAAGGGGGTGATTGGCCACATGGAGGCATGACAGGCCTCCGAGAGGAATCCCCACTGATGCAGGAGGCGGGATGGGCGCCTCCGATAATAGCGTTGTCGCCGCCAGGGGGTGATTGGCCACACATAGTGAGGGGGCGGGACTTGAAACGCATTACGCGTACGCCCACGCCCACTGCTTCGGTCGCACAGAGTGAGGGGGGCGGGCCTGGAGACTGGAGACGTATGATGCGCCCGCCCTCCTGCCGCGGCTGCCCTTAGAATTAGAAGTGAAATGTTAATCTGCGTGAAAGTGAGTCTGAAGCCGCGGCCCACCATGAAATGTCCTGCGGACCACAGGTTGGGGACCCCTGCTAGAAGATATTCTCTACTTCATACATGAGGCTGATTGGTAGTGCAGTCCTGTGTGGGACAGTAGTGATGAGATATATTGGCAGTATAGTCCTGTGTGGGACAGTAGTGATGAGATGTATTGGCAGATCTGTCGCACAGAACACTCCGCCAGTCTCACATCATGGGATGCCTGCAAGGACTAGCACAGACCGCACTGGTGACACTGCCACCTACAGGAGAACTTAGGTATTGTCACACACGGTGCTATCCCAGTTATAGTCTCACATCATGGGATGCCTGCAGGGACAGACCGCAGTGGTGACACTGCCACCTACAGGAGAACTTAGGCATTGTCACACACATGGTGCTATCCCAGTTATAGTCTCACATCATGGGATATATAGCAAGGAAATGAACAGCGCTACTTAAAAACAGGCAAGTGCCTACCTGCAAAAGAGTGCAAGCCCCACTTGTGGGATCTAATACACACCGAGCATACACATGACCTGTCTACCACTAGAGGAGGATGTTAGTTTCCTGTAACAGCGTGCATGCAACCTATTAAGTACTCGTCCCTCCCACTGCGAAGAAGTCAATCCTCCATCATGGGATGCCTGCAGGGACAGACCGCAGTGGTGACACTGCCACCTACAGGATAACATTGGTATTGTCATACATATGGTGCTATCCCAGCTATCTTTTCTCACTCCTGTCTCTTTGTGTCTGCAGTGAAAGTAGAAGCAATTCCAGCAATGAGCCACCCAGCGCTGAGCACAGCCAGCCGCATCATCCAGACCTCATCCTCTACCCCCATCCAGACGGTTACTATAGTGCAGCAAGCTCCTCTAGGGCAACACCAGCTCCCCATCAAAGCCGTCACACAGAATGGCACCCATGTGCTGCCCCTCAGCACCGCCATACAAGGACAGGTCACTACAGGTAAGAGCACCCTGTCTGTCACACAGGCTCCTCCTTATAACCCCACGTCACCATGGAAGGTGGACTCCTCCCAGCACTGCCGCTCCTGCCTCTCTAATACTGACTCCTCCCAGCACTGCTGCTCCTCCCTCTCTAATACGGACTCCTCCCAGCACTGCTGCTCCTCCCTCTCTAATACTGACTCATCCCAGCACTGCTGCTCCTCCCGCTCGAAAACTGACTCCTCCCAGCACTGCTGCTCCTCCCTCTCTAATACTGACTCCTCCCAGCACTGCTGCTCCTCCCTCTCTAATACTGACTCCTCCCAGCACTGCTGCTCCTCCCTCTAATACTGACTCCTCCCAACACTGCTGCTCCTCCCTCTCTAATACTGACTCCTCCCAGTACTACTGCTCCTCCCTCTCTAATACTGACTCCTCCCAGCACAGCACTGCTGCTCCTCCCTCTAACCCCACGTCACCAGGGAAGGTGGAGGAATCACTCCTTATCCAATACTGACTCCTCCCAGCACTGCTGCCCCTCTTTCTCTAATACTGACTCCTCCCGGCACTACTGCTCCTCCCTCTCTAATACTGACTCCTCCCAGCACAGCACTGCTGCTCCTCCCGCTCTAATACTGACTCATCCCAGCACTGCTGCCCCTCCTCTAGTACTGACTCCTCCCAGCACTACTGCTCCTTCCTCTGTAACCATACTGACTCCTCCCTGCACTGCTGCTCTTTCCTCTCTAGTACTGACTCCTCCCAGCACTGCTGTCCCTCTCTCTCTTACTGACTCCTCCCAGCACTGCTGCCCCTCCCTCTGTAACCAGACTGACTCCTCCTAGCTTTGATGCGCCTCCCTCTTACTCCACGTCACCAGGGAAGGTGGAGGATGTCCTTCCTCTCTCCTTCCCTCATCGTGTCCTAAGTGTAGGAGGCCTGAACAACTCGTACACAACTGTCATTTCTCTGCGCTCCTGTCTGGTGATGGAGCACTCTCTGCACTGAAAACCACTCCTTATCCAATGCTGACTCCTCCTAGCACTTCTGCTCCTCCCTGTTTAATGCCTCCCAGCACTGCCGATCCTCTCTAATACTGACTCCTCCCAGCACTGCTGCTCCTCCCCCTCCAATACTGAATCCTCCCAGCACTGCTGCTCCTCCCTCTCCAATACTGACTCTTCCCAGCACTGCTGATACTCTCTAATACTGACTCCTCCAAGCACCCAGTAAGTAATGACCTCTCCCAGCACTGCTGCTCCTCCTCCCCTTCTAGCACAACTGCTCCTCCCTCTGTAACCATACTAACTCCTCCCAGCTTTTCTACTCCTCCTTCTCTATTACTGACTCCTCCCGGCTTTTCTACTCCTCCTTCTCTATTACTGACTCCTCCCAGCGTTTCTACTCCTCCCAGCACTAATGTGCCTTTTCTGTAACCATACTGACTTCTTTCAGAGCTACTGCTCCATCTCTGTAATAACATTGACTCCTCCCAGTACTACTGCTCCTCCATCTCTGTAATAACACTGACTCCTCCCAGCACCACTGCTCCTCTTTCTCTCGCCTTACTGACCCCTCCCAGCACTACTGCTTCACCATCTCTGTAATAACACTGACTCCTCCCAGCACTACTGCTTCACCATCTCTGTAATAACACTGACCCCTCCCAGCACTACTGCTTCACCATCTCTGTAATAACACTGACTCCTCCCAGCACTACTGCTTCACCATCTCTGTAATAACACTGATTCCTCCCAGCACTACTGTTCCACCCTCTCTGTAATAACACTGACTCCTCCCAGCACTACTGCTCCTCTTTCTCTTGCCTTACTGACTCCTCCCAGCACTACTGCTCCTCCGTCTCTCACCTTGCTGACCCCTCCCAGCACTACTGCTCCACCATCACTGTAATAACACTGACTCCTCCCAGCACTACTGCTCCTCTTTCTCTTGCCTTACTGACTCCTCCCAGCACTACTGCTCCTCCCTCTCTCGCCTACTGACCCCTCCCAGCACTACTGCTCCACCATCTCTGTAATAACACTGACTCCTCCCAGCACTACTGCCCCTCTTTCTCTTGCCTTACTGACTCCTCCCAGCACTACTGCTCCTCCCTCTCTTGCCTTACTGACTCCTCCCAGCACTACTGCTTCACCATCTCTGTAATAACACTGACTCCTCCCAGCACTACTGCTCCACCATCACTGTAATAACACTGACTCCTCCCAGCACTACTGCTCCTCTTTCTCTTGCCTTACTGACTCCTCCCAGCACTACTGCTCCTCCCTCTCTCGCCTTAATGACCCCTCCCAGCACTACTGCTCCACCATCTCTGTAATAACACTGACTCCTCCCAGCACTACTGCTTCACCATCTCTGTAATAACACTGATTCCTCCCAGCACTACTGCTCCTCCCTCTCTCGCCTTACTGACCCCCTCCCCCCCCCCAAGTAATACTGCTCCACCATCTCTGTAATAACATTGACTCCTCCCAGCACTACTGTTCCACCCTCTCTGTAATAACACTGACTCCTCCCAGCACTACTGCTCCTCCCTCTCTCGCCTTACTGACCCCCTCCCCCCCCCCAAGTAATACTGCTCCACCATCTCTGTAATAACATTGACTCCTCCCAGCACTACTGTTCCACCCTCTCTGTAATAACACTAACTCCTCCCAGCACCACTGCTCCTCTTTCTCTTGCCTTACTGACTCCTCCCAGCACTACTGCTCCTCTTTCTCTTGCCTTACTGACTCCTCCCAGCACTACTGCTCCTCCCTCTCTTGCCCTATTGACCCCTCCCAGCACTGCTGATCCTCCATCTATAACCATACAGACCTTTCCCAGCACTACTGCTCCTCCCTCTAACTGCACTGACCCCTCCTAACCATACTGACTCCTCCCACCTTTTCTACTTTACTCTCTCTATTACTAATTCCTCCCAGCAGTACTGCTCCTCCCTCTATAACCATACTGACCCCTCCGGCTTTGCTGCTCCTCCCTCTATGACCATACTGACCCCTTTCAGCACTACTGCTCCTCCCTCTATAACTATACTGACCCCTCCCAGCACTACTGCTCCTCCCTCTATAAACACACTGGCCCCTCCCAGCACTACTGCTCCTCCCTCTATGACCATACTGACCCCTTTCAGTACTACTGCTCCTCCCTCTATAACTATACTGACCCCTCCCAGCACTACTGCTCCTCCCTCTATAAACACACTGGCCCCTCCCAGCACTACTGCTCCCCCCTCTATAACCACACTGACCCCTCCCAGCAGCACTGCTCCTCCCTCTATAACCACACTGACCCCTCCCAGCAGCGCTGCTCCTCTCTCTATGACCACACTGAACCCTCTCAGCACTACTGGTCCTCCCTCTATAACCATACTGACCCCTCCAAGCAGCGCTGCTCCTCCCTCTATAACCATACTGACCCCTCCCAGCAGCGCTGCTCCTCTCTCTATGACCACACTGACCTCTCCCAGCACAACTGCTCCTCCCTCTATAACCATACTGACCCCTCCCAGCACTACTGCTCCTCCCTCTATAACCATACTGACCCCTCCCAGCACTACTGCTCCTCCCTCTATAACCATACTGACCCCTCCCAGCACTACTGCTCCTCCCTCTATAACCATACTGAACCCTCCCAGCACTACTGCTGCTCCCTCTATAACCATACTGACCCCTCCCAGCACTACTGCTCCTCCCTCTATAACCATACTGACCCCTCCCAGCACTACTGCTCCTCCCTCTATAACCATACTGACCCCTCCCAGCACTACTGGTCCTCCCTCTATAACCATACTGACCCCTCCCAGCACTACTGGTCCTCCCTCTATAACCATACTGACCCCTCCCAGCAGCGCTGCTCCTCCCTCTATAACCATACTGACCCCTCCCAGCAGCGATACTGACCCCTCCCAGCAGCACTGCTCCTCCCTCTATAACCATACTGACCCCTCCCAGCAGCACTGCTCCACCCTCTATAACCATACTGACCCCTCCCAGCAGCGCTGCTCCTCTGTCTATGACCACACTGACCCCTCCCAGCACTACTGCTCCTCCCTCTATAACCATACTGACCCCTCCCAGCACTACTGCTCCTCCCTCTATAACCATACTGACCCCTCCCAGCAGCACTGCTCCTCGCTCTGTAACAATACTGACCCCTCCCAGCAGCACTGCTCCTCGCTCTGTAACCACACTGACCCCTCCCAGCAGTGCTGCTCCTCTCTCTATAACCATACTGACCCCTACCAGCACTACTGCTCCTCCCTCTATAACCATACTGACCCCTCCCAGCAGCGCTGCGCCTCCCTCTATAACCATACTGACCCCTCCGGCTTTGCTGCTCCTCTCTCTATAACCATACTGACCCCTCCCAACACTACTGCCCCTCCCTCTATAACCACACTGACCCCTCCCAGCAGCGCTGCTCCTCCCTCTGACCACACTGACCCCTCCCAGCACTACTGCTCCTCTCTCTATGACCACACTGACCCCTCCCAGCACTACTGCTCCTCCCTCTATAACCTTACTGAACCCTCCCAGCACTACTGCTGCTCCCTCTATAACCATACTGACCCCTCCCAGCACTACTGCTCCTCCCTCTATAACCATACTGACCCCTCCCAGCACTACTGCTCCTCCCTCTATAACCATACTGACCCCTCCCAGCACTACTGCTCCTCCCTCTATAACCATACTGACCCCTCCAAGCAGCGCTGCTCCTCCCTCTATAACCATACTGACCCCTCCAAGCAGCGCTGCTCCTCCCTCTATAACCATACTGACCCCTCCCAGCAGTGCTGCTCCTCCCTCTAACCATACTGACCCCTCCCAGCACTACTGCTCCTCTCTCTATGACCACACTGACCCCTCCCAGCAGTACTGATCATAGTGCAGTTTCCACTAGTTGGCCTACAGGTTTGCGCATGCACAGGTGAATCTGCCTGCATTTGTAATGCGTGTGACTTCAGATGTCCTGTGTCTGCAAGTTACAGAGCCACATGCTGTTGGTCTGCAGGAATAAGTCAGTGCAGTGTAAGGTCTTCTACATAACACATTAGGAAATCTGTAACGTGGATATATGTTGTGATACAATGAATAAATGTTGTATTTTCAGCATTTTATGCATTTTCTACACTTTACTCCTCTCAGTTTCTCTAATGTCTTTTGCAGTGATGCCTAAAGTGAACCTGTCACGCTAATGCTTTGTCTTATAGCCCCTTAAAATAAATTGCTGCTGTAGCCAGGTTCACTCCGCCCCCTCTCCTTCCTCTAGGATCACTAGTCCAATTTCCTTCATCAGATTAACCCTGCCCCCTCCCCCTAGAATCACCCCCGCCCTTCTCCATTCCCTCTGGTTCACTCCGCCCCCTCTCCTTCCTCTGGGACCACCCGCTGACTCTTTCCCATATTAACCCTGTCCCTCCCCCTAGACTCACCCCGCCCCTTCTCCATTCCCCAGAGGTTCACTCCGCCCCCTCTCCCGGGACCACCCGCTGACTCTTTCCCAGATTGACTCTGCCCCTCCCCCTAGACTCACCCCGCCCCTTCTCCATTCCCCCCAGGTTCACTCTGCCCCCTCTCCCGGGACTACCCGCTGACTCTTTCCCAGATTGACCCTGCCCCTCCCCCTAGACTCACCCCGCCCCTTCTCCATTCCCCCCAGGTTCACTCCGCCCCCTCTCCTGGGACCACCCGCTGACTCTCCTTCCCAGATTGACCCTGCCCCTCCCCCTAGACTCACCCCCACCCTTCTCCATTCCCCTAGGTTCACTCCGCCCTCTCTCTTTCCCCTGGGACCTCCCTCTGACTCTTTCCCAGATTAACCCCACCCCTTTCCCCCTCCAAGACTCATCCCGCCCCTTCTCCATTCCCCCTGGTTCACTACGGCCCCTCTCCTTCCTCTGGGACCACCCACTGACTCTCCTTCCCAGATAAACCCAACCCCTTCCCCCCCCAAGACTCACCCCGCCCCTTCTCTTCCCCCTGGTTCCGTACGGCCCCTCTCCTTCCTCTGGGACCACCCACTGACTCTCCTTCCCAGATTAACCCCTCCCCTTCACCAAATTAACCATGCCACCACCTTCCTCCGAGTTCACTTGTCCACTTTCCTTCCCCAAATTAACCCCACCCCTCCCCCCAGACTCACCTCGCCCCTTTTCCATTCCCCCAGGTTCACTCCGCCCCTTTTTCTTCCTCCAGGATCACCTGTCTACTTTCCTTCCCCGGCGGCACAGCCCCTGGTTTCCCCGGAATAGATTACACATTTCATGTCAATATTTTGTTGATAAATGATCATGTGACCGGTTCACTTTGAGTTTGCTGCTCTTCCAGTAGGCTGCGCTGTTCTCTCTGCTTTATGTTGTCCACTAGTGACTGTTCAGCTGTCTCATGTCTTAGTGTCTGTCAATATCCAATCACATGTCCAGTCCCTCCCACTTCCCCTCCCCCGCCTTAATTTGTGAATGGGATCGGGATAGCTGATTAGTCCCGCCTACACATGACAATCTTGAGCTGGATATTTCTTTCAGCGATCTCCAGCTCCGCCCTGATTGACAGAGCCTGGCAGTGGCGAGGAGGTGGAAACAGAGGTAGGAGCCATGTTGTCTTGTTCTGTCTTATGTCTCTGGGCTGATGATGTCATTGTGTCGCCCTGCTGGATGCGCAGCCGTTTAACTACCCCAACCACAAAAACAATGCTAATCACAATCGCTTTTGCAACCGCTAGCACTGAAATATAAGCCTTACAGATAATGCCAGGAATCGCTTCTGAAATTGCTTTACAAACCGCTGAGCGGCTGCAACCGGCGACCTGTAGAGACTGTCAGGCCTAAGCGTCTTCCCGTAAAACCTCAATTGGGTCATAGTGACTGACCTCTGACTGGGATGTTCACATGGGCTTTTCCCACCAGTGATGTCACACAGGAGCCCCTCCCTCCTGCTAGTGTCACACAGGTGCTCCTCCCACTTGCTGGTGATGCCACACAGGTGCTCCTCCCACTTGCTGGTGATGCCACACAGTGGCCCCTCCCTTCTGCCATTGATGCCACACAGTGGACCCCCCCCTTTTGCCGGTAATGCCACACAGGGGGCCTTTCCCGCCTGCCGGTGATGTCACACAGGAGCGCATCCCTGCCCTGGCCCGTATTTCATAGCTTCGGTTGATGGATATGTCTCTGTAGGAGAACATAAGTTATAGACTGCTAAAATCACTTAGAGAGGGTTATGGAGGCTGCCATATTTCCTTTAAACAATGCAGATTGCCTTTCTGTCTTGCTGATCCTCTACTTTTAGCCGTAGACCCTGAACAAGCATGCAGCAGATCAGGTGCTCTGACTGGATTAGCTGCATGCTTGTTTCTGGTGTGTGATTCAGTCACTACTGCAGCCAGTGAGATGCCCAGGACTGCCAGGTAACTGGTATACATATGGCCGCCTCCATATCCCTCTCAGTTGTGGTGTCCTTTAAGTTTTTCCAGTGGACCTACAAGCTCCTCCTACTGAAACAGCACTGGAATGAATAGAATCGTTTGCATGGCTCCGCCCACTGTACTGAAGTGAAGCATTATGGGCATTTTACATGTGGAGAGATTTGCAGATTTTTTTAGTTACCCCATGAACCTCATATATAAAAATATTTAAAATGATACCCCCCAGGGAAGCTAGTAAATGATGTGAGCCTTGTGAGGGGGCAGCATTAGACGGACTTACCTACAGGGGGCGCTCCATATCCCCGACTCCACGGGGGCGTCCATCCTGTATGCAGTCACTAAGGGAATCTCACTAATGTTGTATATGGGAAAGTTTGGATGTTTGTTACTGAATCACTCAACAATGGCTGAACGGATTTGAATGACATTTGACACACATAGTACATTACCTGGAATAACATACCGTATATACTCGCATACAAGCCGAATTTTTGACCCCCAAAAAGGGGGTCAAAAGTTGGGGGGTCGGCTTGTATGCGAGTCTTCCCTGGTGGTCTAGTGGTGGGTGGTCGGGTGGTCCGCGCCCCGCTCCCCCCCCCTCCCCGCTCCCCCCGCGGCCGCTGCTGCTATTACCTTGTTAGACAGCGGCCGCTTCCTAATCCGCGTTCCTCTTCTTCCTCAGAGTGCATCACAGCAGCGCGCCCGGCGCTGCTGCTGTGACGATGCAGGGGGCAGGAAAGAGCGGTTCCCTTGGTAACGGCGATACAGATCGCCGCTATAGGGAGCCGCGCTCTTTCCTGCCCCCTGCATCGTCACAGCAGCAGCGCCGGGCGCGCTGCTGTGATGCACTCTGAGGAAGAAGAGGAACGCGGATTAGGAAGCAGCCGCTGTCTAACAAGGTAATAGCAGCAGCGGCGGCCGCGGGGGGAGCGGGGGGGAGCACTACCCACCTATGCTGGGCACTATACTGGCTAAACTGGGCACTATACTGGCTAAACTGGGCACTATACTGGCTAAACTGGGCACTTTACTAGCCATACTTGGGTACTATACTAGCTAAACTGGGCACTATACTGGCTAAACTGGGCACTATACTGGCTAAACTGGGCACTATACTGGCTAAACTGGGCACTATACTAGCCATACTTGGGTACTATACTAGCTAAACTGGGCACTATACTGGCTAAACTGGGCACTATACTGGCTAAACTGGGCACTTTACTAGCCATACTGGGGCACTATACTAGCTAAACTGGGCACTATACTAGCTAAACTGGGCACTATACTAGCCATACTTGGGTACTATACTAGCTAAACTGGGCACTATACTGGCTAAACTGGGCACTATACTGGCTAAACTGGGCACTTTACTAGCCATACTGGGGCACTATACTAGCTAAACTGGGCACTATACTGGCTAAACTGGGCACTATACTGGCTAAACTGGGCACTATACTGGCTAAACTGGGCACTATACTAGCTAAACTGGGCACTATACTGGCTAAACTGAGGCACTACCTACCCATACTGGGCACTATACTGGCTATACTGGGCACTTTACTAGCTATACTGGGCACTATACTAGCTATACTGGACACTACCTACCTATACTGGGCACTATACTAGCTATATTGGGACACACTGGGGGGCTGCACCAATCCAGCATTTCCTACCCCCGGCTTATATGGGGGTCAATCATTTTTCCCTGTTTTTTCAGGGAAAAGTTGGGGGGTCGGCTTATATGCGGGTCGGCTTATATGCGAGTATATACGGTATACAGTTGTGTTCAAAATTATTCAACCCCCAATGCTATAAAGGGTTTTAGGGAATTTAGTGTACATTTGTAATCGTGTTCAGAATGAAATCTTACAAGGACTTTTTAAAGAACCAAATGCAACTAAAATGACATCAATTGTTTTTGTAATAGTATTACCGGTAAATGTTTTTTTTGTATGATTTCTTCATTGACACAATTATTCAACCCCTTAAAGACTACCACTCTTAAGAACAGAGGTTCATTCAAGTGTTTTCAATCAGGTATTGAAAACACCTGTGGATGTTAACGAGCAGCAATCAAGCATAATAAGCACCAATTAGGCAGATTGAAAATGACTGTGATACTAAGCTCCTTCTAGACATTTACTGGTGTGTTTACAAACATGGTGAAGACAAGAGAATGGTCCAGGAAGACAAGAGAAGAGGTGATTACTCTTCACAGGAAGGGCAATGGCTATAAGAAGATTGCAAAGATGTTAAAGAGAAACTCCAACCTAGAATTGAACTTTATCCCAATCAGTAGCTGATACCCCCTTTTACATGAGAAATATAATGCTTTTCACAAACAGACCATCAGGGGGCGCTGTATGACTGATTTTGTGCTGAAACCCCTCCCACAAGAAGCTCTGAGTACCGCGGTACTCTGGGCAAACTGCCACAATGTAACAATGTTCACAGACAGGAAATAGCTGTTTACAGCTGTCTCGAACAGCCAAAACAGCTAGGAGCAGCTACATAACCTGCCCACAGTAAAAATGTCACCATGTAATAAATGTCAGAATGTAAATCGGGGAGAGGAAAGATTTTACAATGAGCAAACACTGACTAAATCATTTATACATAATCCTGGTAAAATGAAGCACTTTTTTTACTACATTATTTTCACTGGAGTTCCTCTTTAAACATACCAAGAGACACCATAGGAAGCATCAAATTCAAGGCAAAGGGCACCATTGAAACGCTACCTGGTCGTGGCAGAAAGAAGATGCTGACTTCGACTGCTGTGCGCTACCTGAAGTGCAAAGTGGAGAAAAGTCCCCATGTGACTGCTGAGGAACTGAAAAAAGATTTGTCAGATGCGGGTACTGAAGTTTCAGCTCAGACAGTAAGGCACACACTGCGTAATGAAGGCCTCTATGCCAGAACTCCCTTGCTTTCTCCAAAGAATAAGAAGAGTCGACTGCAGTATGCCAAAAAGTCATGTGGATAAAACACAAGTTTTGGGATAGTGTTCTGTGGACTGATGAAACAAAATTAGAACTGTTTGGGCCCATGGATGTTTGGAGAAGGAAGAACAAGGCCTATGAAGAAAAGAACACCTTGCCTACTGTGAAGCATGGCGGGGGGTCAATCATGCTTTGGGGCTGTTTTGCTTCTGCAGGTACAGGGAAGCTTCAGCATGTGCAAGGTACCATGAATTCTCTTCAGTACCAGGAAATATTTGATAAAAATGTGATGCAGTTCGTCACAAACCTGAGGCTTGGAAGACGTTGGACCTTTCAGCAGGACAATGATCCCAAGCATACCTCCAAGTCCACTAGAGCATGGTTGCAGATTAAAGGCTGGAACATTTTGGAGTGGCCATCGCAGTCACCAGACTTAAATCCGATTGAGAACCTCTGGTGGGACTTAAAGAAAGCAGTTGCAGCGCACAAGCCTAAGAATGTGACTGAACTGGAGGCTTTTGCCCATGAAGAATGGGCTGAGATACACATAGATGGCTGCAAGACACTTGTGTCAAGCTATGCTTCATGTTTAAAAGCTGTTATTAGTACTAAGAATGAATGTCACTTGGGGGTTGAATAAAACTGATCATGATGTGAGCACAGAAAAGGCATTTGTGGTTATTTCATTATAAATGTTATGTTATATTTGTCTGACTTACAAGTGCCTCTTCGATTTAATTGTAAACAAGATGACTGAAATGATCAAAATCAATGTCAATCTGGCCAAAACACTCAATTTCAGTGTGATTTCAAATTTGAATAATTTTGAACACGACTGTAAAATACTTTTTATCCCCATAACCAAAAAGTGAGCGAAAACAAATGCAAATTTCACTGGGAAAATATAAACTGCAGCCATTCTTACACTATTAAAGGGGCACTATGACAAAAAATTTAAAATATGTGCAAACCTAGACAAATAAGTATATTTTTTTCCAGAGCAAAATGAGCCATAAATTTTCTCCTATGTAGGTACTTACAGTAGGTACTAGAAATATGACAGAAGTGACAGGCTTTGGACTAGTCCATCTCTTCATGGGGGATTCTCAGCAAGGCTTTTATTCTTTATAAAGATACTAGTGACCTTAGCCACTCCGCCGCGCATATACGCCTGTCCCTTCTGGCCCTGTCCTCCCTCAGCTCTCCTCAGTGTCTCTGCGTCCCTCCCTGCACATGCGCAGTGCAAAAAAGCACTGACACAGGGACATAGCGGATGCAGAGACACAGGGATATTATACAAAGAGATTCCCTGAGAAGGATTTAAACAATTATGCTGGCCAGCTTTCTCTGCTCGCTACAGTTTTTTGACAGTTGGACAGAGCAACTGCTATTCACTAATTGCTTTTGAAAATAAACCCCTGAGAACCCCCTATGAGGAGATGGGCTAGTCCAAAACCTGTCGCATCTCAGATTTCTACTACCTACTGTAAGTGACAGCAACATAGGAGAAAAGGAACTTATGGCTCATTTTGCTCTGGAAGAAATGTAATTTTTATTTGTATATGTTTTCACATATTTAAAAATTAACACATTTTCATCATAGTGCCCCTTTATTGGCAGGGTTTTCAAACTTTGCACATGTGGTCACTGGGTGACTGGGATTAATATACAGAATAGTGGGTGGAGCCTACAAAAGCTAATCAAAATTCACCTATTGATTTTCAAGGGGAATATTTAATTGCTACCATTCTTGCACTGTTAATGGTACAAGCCTCAAACCTGCTACAGTTGGTCATTGGGTGACTGGGGTTCAAATTCAGAAAAGGGGGCGGAGCTACAAGCAGCCAATCAGATTTGTTTCATTTCAATGCAAATTAGTGATGTCAAAGACCGTAAAGCTCACAAACTTGGTCATTGAGTAATTGTGTGTTAGGGTTAGAAAAAGTGGGCGGAGCCAACACCAGCCAAATACATCCCCGGGCAACGCCGGGTGATCAGTGGGCAGAGCCAAAACCAACCAAATAAATCCCCGAGCAACGCCGGGTAATCAGCTAGTATTCTGTAATGATGGCATGGTGCAGGTGCAAGCACTGGTAAATATGATATTCTACCACCAAATGCTGTACAAACTGCAACTTGTACACAAAATCCCAGATCCATGTAATAATATAGCCCACCGCAGTGATAGGGGATTGTGTTCATCATTTGTAATCACTGTGATTGAGATACCATCACCCAATTCATTAAATCTCATAATAGCTTATTAATGCAATAGGTAATTGGAGCGACCTATATTGTATGGTGAAACTAGACAGCGTTAGATAATCCATACTGATTGACGATATTGACTAGTATTGGGCTTGTTAAGGATTATAACCCCTCATGGAGGATCATTAGACCAATATGAGCACAATGTTTACTTCTGCATGTACACACCTAGAATCTGCTGCACCGTGCTGCGATCAATCATATCTGGCAGATTGCCCTCTGCATATAATAGGGGCAGCTGTGTAACAAGGCATCTTATTTCCTGTTGCGATGTAATATGGAGAGCCTATTATAAGTCATCCAAGCTATAAGCAACAGATCAGCAGCAGTGATACCATCTGATAGTACCTGGAGGAAGCGATGCTGCCAGAGGCAGAGGAGATGTACAAACACAATTACTGCAGTCACATTGCACACTGATGATGGGCTGGATTCATCAATGAGAGCAGTGCAAGCTCAGCACAGGCTATGCTGCGGTAGTACAGTGTAGCGTGTACTGGTAACTTACTTACGCTCCTTGTAACTAATGGCGCTTCACTTGTCCCGGCCTGAGTCCCGGCGGATGCAGTGGCTTTGTAGGATGTCATCCCCGCACGTTAATTGGCCCAATCGGCTGCCCGTCAAGTGCTTTTTGGTACTTTTTTGCTCATTTAGAGGCGTCTTAACAACAACGCTCAGTTTCTTGTTGCCACTGGTGGTTTAGGATGAACCGTAACGAGCTGTAACAGCAGCTTCCTCGATCCACATATTGTGGGAAGAAGTTATCGCCATACCAGCTGGAGAGGGTACTACTCAAAGGCCTTAGGTGCGAAAGACACCAAATACATGTGGCAGTTAGGACAGCCCGAGCAGCATGGCAGAGCAAGTATAGCAGAACTTGACACAACATGCGTCTGAGTTTCGCCCTGCCCCCGGGCTTCCTCAGGACGTCACTACAAACACTCCTCTCTCCTCATATAGTCCCAGCAGCGCCAATACCCAATAGACTTGCCTTCTGCTAGCTACATAAATAGTTGCATACCCACAGACAGCAAATGTACAAAGGCAAGGGAAGAACAGCAACATCTTGTGGTATCCATAATGATATATTGCCTGTAATTGGCCTAGGAGTATGGCACTTAGAATTCTTATGCCCTCTACTGGCTCATTCTGGGATAAATTCTACATAAATTCTCATCAGAACGAAGGACAGGATAACAGTGGCAACATCCTGTGGGAAAATAATGGACATAGCATATTATCTGCAAATCCCATACAATAATAGCCCTGTGTCTGCGTCCCATGTCCGTGCGTTTGCGCTACTGCGCATGTGCAGCACGGACAGCCGTTGGGACAGGAGGACGACTGTGTAACAAGGCACCTTATTTCCTGTTGTGATGTAATATGGAGAGCCTATTATAAGTCATCCAAGCTGTAAGCACAGATCAGCAGCAGTGATACCATCTGATAGTGCCTGGAGGAAGCGATGCTCTCAGAGGCAGAGGAGATGTACAAACACAAGTGCTGCAGTCACATTGCACACTGATGGCATCTGTAAAGGCTGGCATGCACTGCTCGATTGCCACCAGATCGACCAACGGATAGATCCCTCTCTGATCAAATCTGATCACAGAGGCATCTAATGGCTGCTCACAACCTGTGGAGCTGCCTCAGCCTGCCTCGCCGCCCCTGCTCCCACGGCCAGCAGCACTACATCACCTGTCCGCTGGCACGAGTCCCTGTGCTGTCCCTTTCTCCAGCTGCCCTTCTTCACTTCCTGTCCCTTCCTGTGAAAAGGGGGAGCACCCTCTACTATTTGAAGTTCGCCTTCTCACAGAACGGGACAGGAAGTGAAAAGAAGGCGGCCAGCCGGAGAAAGTGTCAGCGTGGACCCGGGGACTCGCGCCAGCAGAACAGGTGAGATTATTGCTGCGTCAGTCATCACTGAATCGAGCTACCGTATATACTCGCAAGCAAGTCAACTTTTTGACCCCCCCCCAAAAAAAGTGGGCTAAAAGTTGGAGAGTCGACTTGCTTGCGAGTCATGTTGGTCCGCGATAGCCCCGCCCTCCCCCGGCGGCCGCCGCTGCTATTAGCTTACCCGGCGGCTTCCTCTACTCCCCTCGCCGTCTCCTGCTCGCCCGTGTAAATAATTCACAGCAGCTCGCCCCACGGCGGCTGCTGTGTGATCAGGGAGAAGCCGTAGAGAGCGGTTCCCATAGTAATGGCGATACATTGCCGCTACAGTGAGCCGCTCTCTCTACGGCTTCCTCCCTCATCACACAGCAGCCGCCGTGGGGCGAGCTGCTGTGAATTTATTTACACGGGCGAGCAGGAGACGGCGAGGGGAGTAGAGGAAGCCACCGGGTAAGGTAATAGTGGGGGAAAGGGGCACTACCTACCCATAGTGGGGCGCTATACTGAGCACTATCTAGCTATACTGGGGCACTATACTAGCTATACTGGGGCACTATACTAGCTATACTGGGTACTTTACTACCTATACTGGGCACTGTACTAGCTATACTGGGCACTGTACTAGCTATAGTGAGGTACTACCTACCCATAGTGGGCACTATACTAGCTATACTGGGACACACTGGGGGATCATGCGGCCAGCCGGGGGCTTATATTGAGGGTCAATCATTTTTTCCTGGTTTTTCAGGTAAAAGTTGGGGGGTCGGCTTATATGCGGGTCGGCTTGCTTGCGAGTATATACGGTACCTGCTCCCGATCCACCGGCGATCGGGCAAAATTTTCCATCTGGACAGATTGACGGAATTGATCGTTTTTGGGTGGAAATCGGTCTGCATTCGTGTTATCGGTTTCACCGCAGATTTGATCAGTGATCGAATCTGCTGTCTATCGGCAGGAAATCGAGTTAGCATATGGGCACTTTAATTCCAGTGCCTGATAGATTGCAACTGCATGGCCTGTGTGGAGCAATATGTAGACCAGGTCACAGCCATATCCTACATGTGCAACGTCCCTGCATGCAAAGCAGGGCTGTGGAGTCGGCGTAGTTTTGGGTATCTGAAGTCGGGGGAAAAAATAATATTTTTAATATTAATTAATAATATTTTTAAATGTAATTAAGTGAAAATTTGATAAACAGTTCTATTTCTCAGTTAAAGAGGAACTCCAGTGAAAATAATATACTAAAAAAGTGATACATTTTTACAATGGTTATGTATAATTGATTTAGTCAGTGTTTGCCCATTGTAAAATCTTTCCTCTCCCTGATTTACATTCTGACATTTATCACATGGTGACATTTTTACTGTTGGCAGGTGATGTAGCTGCTGCTTGTTTTTTTGGCAGTTGGAAACAGCTGTAAACAGCTATTTCCCACAATGCAGCTAGGTTCACAGACAGGAAACTGGCAGGACCATTGTCCTCAGAGTTACTTTTGGAAGGGGTTTCACCACAATATCAGCCATATAGAGCCCCTGATGATCTGTGTGAGAAAAGGTACAGATTTCTCATGGGAAAGGGGGTATCAGCTACTGATTGGGATGACGTTCAATTCTTGGTCACGGTTTCTCTTTAAGTCATCATAAATAACTTGTATATACAGTAATAGCAGTGCTTAGTCCACAAAAGTTATAATTGCTTTATGAAGTGCCAACATATTCCGTGGCGCTGAAATAAAATTACTTGTGCTGCTGCAATAAAGCTGTTGCCGTATTTTTAAAATCAGATATACAGTACCGATCTAACTGTGCAGATATTAGAAATCAGCTGTATATTAAAATACTAGTAGACCTAAGCCTGTTAATATAAGAGGCTCTAGGTCTGTCTCACAGCCCCCCTCCCGCCCCTGTGACCACCGCTGTATGTCAGCACGCCCGGCTGGCCCCGTCGTCCTCCTGTCCCAACGGCTGTCCGTGCTGCACATGCGCAGTAGCGCAAACGCACGGACATGGGACGTAGACACAGGGCTATTATTGTATAGGATTTGGCAGATAATATGCTATGTCCATTATTTTCCCACATGATGTCGCCACCGTTATCCTGTCCTTAGTTCTGATGAGAATTTATCCCAGAATGAGCCAGTAGAGGGCATAAGAATTCTAAGTGCCATACTCCTAGGCCAATTACAGGCAATCTATCATTATGGATACCACAAGATGTAGCTGTTCTTCCCTTGCCTTTGTACATTTGCTGTCTGTGGGTATGCAACTATTTATGTAGCTAGCAGAAGGCAAGTCTATTGGGTATTGGCGCTGCTGGGACTATATGAGGAGAGAGGAGTGTTTGTAGTGATGTCCTGAGGAAGCCCGGGGGCAGGGCGAAACTCAGACGCATGTTGTGTCAAGTTCTGCTATACTTGCTCTGCCATGCTGCTCGGGCTGTCCTAACTGCCACATGTATTTGGTGTCTTTCGCACCTAAGGCCTTTGAGTAGTACCCTCTCCAGCTGGTATGGCGATAACTTCTTCCCACAATATGTGGATCGAGGAAGCTGCTGTTACAGCTCGTTACAGTTCATCCTAAACCACCAGTGGCAACAAGAAACTGAGCGTTGTTGTTAAGACGCCTCTAAATGAGCAAAAAAGCACTTGACGGGCAGCCGATTGGGCCAATTAACGTGCGGGGATGACATCCTACAAAGCCACTGCATCCGCCGGGACTCAGGCCGGGACAAGTGAAGCGCCATTAGTTACAAGGAGCGTAAGTAAGTTACCAGTACACGCTACACTGTACTACCGCAGCATAGCCTGTGCTGAGCTTGCACTGCTCTCATTGATGAATCCAGCCCATCATCAGTGTGCAATGTGACTGCAGTAATTGTGTTTGTACATCTCCTCTGCCTCTGGCAGCATCGCTTCCTCCAGGTACTATCAGATGGTATCACTGCTGCTGATCTGTGCTTATAGCTTAGATGACTTATAATAGGCTCTCCATATTACATTACAACAGAAAATAAGATGCCTTGTTACACAGTGCGGCTGATCTATGCACAGCTGCCACTATTACATGCAGAGGGCAATCTGCCAGATATGAGATCAGAACGATATTCAGATCTGACATCGATCGGATATGTAAGAGTTGGCATACATATGTACACTATTTTTTTTTCTCCAACCCTGACCATTTTTCCATTTGGATAACTATCAAAAATGAAATTTTCTCAATCGGAAATTGGATCTGAAATGAAAATTGCATGATATGTACTACTCTTAAAGGGAACCTGAGGTAAGAGTGATACGGAGGCTGATATATTTATTTCCTGTTAAACAATACCAGTCGCCTGGCTATCCAGATGATCTCTTAGTTTAAAGGTAATATCCGAGCTAGAAAATATGACACCTACTTACCTGGGGCTTCCTCCAGCCTCTAGCAGCCGCTCTGTCCCTCACTGCAGCTCTGGTCTCACCCGCTGGCTCCCGCTCCCCGACGGTGCAGAGGCCGACCTCGCCAGGTCATCCTCTACTGTGCGAGCGCTGCTGTCAATCACTCGCACTCGGTGACGTTAGCATCCATATCTTTCTCACCTCAGGTTCCCTTTAGAACATGGACTCTCTCCAGTTTCTGCTTTCCAGCAGTCTCTGTGAAGGAGCTGACAACAGAAGATCAGCCCCACCTAATCAGTGGTTTCACCCAACGCCATTGTGCGTCCTCCATGCACAGGCCACACCTCCCTCCAGGTGCAGGCCACACCTCAACACACCTCGCTTGCAGACATCTGAGCTCCGCCCCTTCGCAATCATGATTAGCACAAAATGTATAGGCTGATTGTACTCTAGAGTTCAGGTCAGCTCTATCCTGTAATCCATGATCCTTCCCCGTCCCCCACCCTGTCCCCCACCCTCTTCAGCATCTGTATGTGAAGTCACTTCCTCTCTGTGGCCACGCCTCCTAACCCTCGGTTCGGAAGCCTGTCCTGCCAACATCATGCCGCCTTACAAGTGTAAAAGAACCAACATAAATTGGTCTACATGGATGCAGTGGACAACTGTCCACTCTTTCCCAGCATGGGTGGACTTTACATGGTCTAGAGGCAGAGTTCCCCAACCCTGTCCTCAAGGCCCACCAACAGTACATGTGTTGCAGAAAAACATTCACAGGTGAGGTAATTCGTGTCTCAGGAGAGTTCATTAACTACCTCTGTGGAATTCCACAAAACATGCACTGTTGGTGGGCCTTGAGGACAGGGAAGGGAAACACTGGTCTAGAGCCTCCCACTTACTGCCACCATGGCACTTGACATCATCTCAGGTCAGAGTGCAAGTGGACCTGGGTAATACTGCCCCCCAGTGTCTGAGAACAGACGTGTTGAGGAGAGATGGTCAGTGATGCTAATCATTTTGTGTTGATGCAAATATTAATTTTATGCAAATGCAACTTAGAATAGAAATAAACACTGGCTGAGAAATATGCATAAATGTCATCAACTCTCTATTATTAGCATGTCACTGACCATCTGTATGAAGCCGGTCTCTCCTCTGCTGCGATTGGTCAGGTCAGGCTTGATGAGCACAGAATATGTAGTGGTGTTGTAAGTGGCTCCAGCTGACCCTGTGTCCTCCTCTCCCCACAGCGGCCGCCAGCCCCCTGCACATGTTGGCCACTCACGCCTCGGCCTCCGCCTCCCTCCCCACCAAGAGGCAAAACGGAGACCAAAGCGAGCAGCCCGACCTCAAGAGAAGCAAGGCAGAAGAACGAGAAGGTCTAGTGATTACGGAGAACGCCCAGGCGGACGGAGCCCCTGCGGCGGCCAATCAACAAGACAACCAAAAATAGGACCGCCCAGCTTTTCTTTTTCTTTTCTTCGCTCTTTTTTTCCCCCGTTTCCGGAAGTTACATCCATTCACCAGTTACAGCATCAGAGGTGCCAAAAGCGACAACCCTTCGCCTGCCGGACTGGGGGGGCCCTGTGATGAAACCATGTTCTCGATCAGCACTGAATCCACACAGGTGGCCTTACCGAACCTCATCTCCCGATCAAGCATTTCCAGGTGACTACCGGGCCATCCTGAGGCGTCCCTCTTCTCCTGCGACTCGGGGATGTATACACAACTCACCAATCAGACTGTTTTTAAACCCTTTGGTTTTTTTTGTTTTCCCCCCCAAGTTGTGTCTTGAGCACACAGATGTGGCTTGCATGGTAATCGCTTGATTTGGTCTGGATCCCAGCGGAAATAGATTGTGTATTCCTGTGCAGGGAGACTTACCATGCAGCACTTGGCAGCTAGCCCCTTTCCACGGAGACCCCCTCGCCCCCCCCCTCCCCCGGGAGAGGCTGCGTTACAAACACAGTGGATTTCTTTTGCAGTATTTTTGTTGTTTTGGCTCTAAACCCGGATGTTTTTTGTTTTCCCAGTACAAGGCGAAAATGGGTCATACATTTCATCTGCTCCGCCCCCTACCGACCACCTTAGTTGTGTTTTTATTTTATTTTTTTAATTCTGATTATTGAATGTAGCTTTTTATTTTTATTTTTTTTTTTAGATTTTATTTTTTCCACATTTGCAATTTAATCTGTTATGGTGGCAAACACACGATTCCTCTGCAACATTTTCCCCTCTATTTTAGCCTGATCCTTTCCGATATATTTTTATTTTCATTGCCATGTGTGGTGATCTTACTTTGTGCATGTAACAGACTCTCGGGAGGAAGAAAAGAAAAAGAACAACACCTAAAAGACGTTTAACAAATTGTAAAGAAAATGCTATTGGTTTTCATCAGAGCTGCACTTAACTCTTTGTCCCCTTCTGTTCTGTGCCCTGCCTAATTTACCCCCCCTCCCCCCCCCCCCCCAATATTCCTCCCAGACCCCTCCCTTCTAAGGTTTAAAAAAAAAAAAAACTTAAAAAATATCTTGCTTAATATTGTGTATGTTTAAATGGCAAAGGCTGCTGTCCCACTTAGAGAAGAAAAAACCCCAAAAACGTCAAGAAGGAGTTCTATAAATAAAATAAACAAAAAAATAGAAAAAGAAAGACGTGTCGGGTAACTTTTATCCAGCAGTCAACTGGACACCGAACCTGTTCCTGATTATCTTCCATTAGAATTGGCTGTGCCGAGTGTTTCCATATAAACCCATCATGATTGTGACCGAGTGCCCCCATCTCACTCCAGCATGATTGTGGCCGAGTGCCCCCATCTCACTCCAGCATGATTGTGGCCGAGTGCCCCCATCTCACTCCAGCATGATTGTGGCCGAGTGCCCCCATCTCACTCCAGCATGATTGTGGCCGAGTGCCCCCATCTCACTCCAGCATGATTGTGGCCGAGTGCCCCCATCTCATTCCCTCATGATTGTGACCGAGTGCCCCCATCTCACTCCAGCATGATTGTGGCCGAGTGCCCCCATCTCACTCCAGCATGATTGTGGCTGCCCTGTGCCGAGTGCCCCCATCTCACTCCAGCATGATTGTGACCGAGTGCCCCCATCTCACTCCAGCATGATTGTGACCGAGTGCCCCCATCTCACTCCAGCATGATTGTGGCTGCCCCGTGCCGAGTGCCCCCATCTCACTCCAGCATGATTGTGGCCGAGTGCCCCCATCTCACTCCAGCATGATTGTGGCCGAGTGCCCCCATCTCACTCCAGCATGATTGTGGCCGAGTGCCCCCATCTCACTCCAGCATGATTGTGACCGAGTGCCCCCATCTCACTCCAGCATGATTGTGGCTGCCCTGTGCCCCCATCTCACTCCAGCATGATTGTGACCGAGTGCCCCCATCTCACTTCAGCATGATTGTGGCCGAGTGCCCCCATCTCATTCCCTCATGATTGTGACCGAGTGCCCCCATCTCACTCCAGCATGATTGTGGCCGAGTGCCCCCATCTCACTCCAGCATGATTGTGGCCGAGTGCCCCCATCTCACTCCAGCATGATTGTGGCCGAGTGCCCCCATCTCATTCCCTCATGATTGTGACCGAGTGCCCCCATCTCACTCCAGCATGATTGTGGCCGAGTGCCCCCATCTCACTCCATCATGATTGTGGCTGCCCCGTGCCGAGTGCCCCATCTCACTCCAGCATAATTGTGACCGAGTGCCCCCATCTCACTCCAGCATGATTGTGGCTACCCTGTGCCCCCATCTCACTCCAGCATGATTGTGGCTGCCCGTGCCGAGTGCCCCCATCTCACTCCAGCATGATTGTGACCGAGTGCCCCCATCTCATTCCCTCATGATTGTGGCTGCCCTGTGCCCCATCTCATTCCATCATGATTGTGACCGAGTGCCTACATCTCACTCCAGCATGATTGTGGCTGTCCTGTGCCCCCATCTCACTCCAGCATGATTGTGGCTGCCCCGTGCCGAGTGCCCCCATCTCACTCCAGCATGATTGTGGCTGCCCAGAGCCGAGTGCCCCCATCTCACTCCAGCATGATTGTGGCTGCCCTGTGCCCCCATCTCATTCCATCATGATTGTGACCGAGTGCCCCCATCTCACTCCAGTATGATTGTGGCTGCCCCGTGCCGAGTGCCCCCATCTCACTTCAGCATGATTGTGGCTGCCCAGAGCCGAGTGCCCCCATCTCACTCCAGCATGATTGTGGCTGCCCTGTGCCCCCATCTCATTCCATCATGATTGTGACCGAGTGCCTACATCTCACTCCAGCATGATTGTGGCTGCCCCGTGCCGAGTGCCCCCATCTCACTCCAGCATGATTGTGGCTGCCCAGAGCCGAGTGCCCCCATCTCACTCCAGCATGATTGTGGCTGCCCTGTGCCCCCATCTCATTCCATCATGATTGTGGCTGCCCCGTGCCGAGTGCCCCCATCTCTCTAGCATGATTGTGGCTGCCCTGTGCCCCCATGTCACTCCCTCATGATTGTGGCTGCCCTTAGCCGAGTGCCCCCATTTTACTCCAGCATGATTTTGGCTGCCCCGTGCCTCCATCTCATTCCATCATGATTGTGGCTGCCCTGTGCTGAGTGAGTCTCACTCCATCATGATTGTGGATGCCCTGTGCCCCCACGTCACTCCATCATGATTGTAGCCGTCTAGTTTTGAATGTCCTCATTTGCACCACTTTTAGTGTTTATTTTTACCATTTCAGGAAGTTTTGTCTTAATGCACTGCAAGGATAGAAAATCTTTTTAATTTGAGCTTCACCCAGTATTTTTTTTCTCTCATTTTCTCCCAATCAAGATTCAGTATGTCCGACTGTCATGGAAAAAAAATTGGATGATGCAAGGTGGATTTTATTTATGTTTTTGTTTATTGGCGTCATAAAATATTTATAATCTTGACCTTTAATAAACCTAGGAGTATGATATTTTACATGAAACCCTCATTCTTAGTTTTGTCATCAATAACTTTGTCTTGTCTGTAGTTGTGTTTTCTGGATAGAAGAGGAGGCAGCGCGTGGTGGTCTTAAATGTCCTCCCGGCTGAGGAGAGATCTCATCAGATGCAGCACGTGGTGTCCTGAAATGTCCTCCCGGCTGAGGAGAGATCTTGTCAGATGCAGCGCGTGGTGGCCTGAAATGTCCTCTCGGCTGAGAAGAGATCTCGTCAGATGCAGCACGTGGTGGCCTGAAATGTCCTCTCGGCTGAGAAGAGATCTCGTCAGATGCAGCACGTGGTGGTCTTAAATGTCCTCCCGGCTGAGGAGAGATCTTGTCAGATGCAGCACATGGTGGCCTGAAATGTCTTCCCGGCTAAGGAGAGATCTGAGGTCAGATGCAGCACGTGGTGGCCTGAAATGTCCTCCTGGCTGAGGAGAGATCTGAGGTCAGATGCAGCACGTGGTGGCCTGAAATGTCCTCCTTACTGAGGGGAGATCTTGTCAGATGCAGCACGTGGTGGCCTGAAATGTCCTCCCGGCTGAGGAGAGATCTGAGGTCAGATGCAGCACGTGGTGGCCTGAAATGTCCTCCTGGCTGAGGAGAGATCTGAGGTCAGATGCAGCACGTGGTGGCCTGAAATGTCCTCCTTACTGAGGAGAGATCTTGTCAGATGCAGCACGTGGTGGCCTGAAATGTCCTCCCGGCTGAGGAGAGATCTGAGGTCAGATGCAGCACGTGGTGGCCTGAAATGTCCTCCTGGCTGAGGAGAGATCTCATCAGATGCAGCACGTGGTGGCCTGAAATGTCCTCCTGGCTGAGGAGAGATCTCGTCAGATGCAGCACGTGGTGGCCTGAAATGTCCTCCTTACTGAGGAGAGATCTTGTCAGATGCAGCACGTGGTGTCCTGAAATGTCCTCTCGGCTGAGGAGAGATCTGAGGTCAGATGCAGCACGTGGTGGCCTGAAATGTCCTCCCGGCTGAGGAGAGGTCTGAGGTCAGATGCAGCACGTGGTGGCCTGAAATGTCCTCCTGGCTGAGGAGAGATCTGAGGTCAGATGCAGCACGTGGTGGCCTGAAATGTCCTCCCGGCTGAGGAGAGGTCTGAGGTCAGATGCAGCACGTGGTGGCCTGAAATGTCCTCCTGGCTGAGGAGAGATCTGAGGTCAGATGCAGCACGTGGTGGCCTGAAATGTCCTCCCGGCTGAGAAGAGATCTCGTCAGATGCAGCACGTGGTGGCCTGAAATGTCCTCCCGGCTGAGGACAGATCTTGTCAGATGCAGCACGTGGTGGCCTGAAATGTCCTCCTGGCTGAGGAGAGATCTCATCAGATGCAGTACGTGGTGGCCTGAAATGTCCTCCTGGCTGAGGAGAGATCTCATCAGATGCAGCACGTGGTGGCCTGAAATGTCCTCCTAGCTGAGGAGAGGTCTGAGGTCAGATGCAGCACGTGGTGGCCTGAAATGTCCTCCCGGCTGAGGAGAGATCTTGTCAGATGCAGCACGTGGTGTCCTGAAATGTCCTTACTGAGGAGAGATCTTGTCAGATGCAGCACGTGGTGTCCTGAAATGTCCTTACTGAGGAGAGATCTTGTCAGATGCAGCACGTGGTGGCCTGAAATGTCCTCCTGGCTGAGGAGAGATCTCATCAGATGCAGTACGTGGTGGCCTGAAATGTCCTCCTGGCTGAGGAGAGATCTCATCAGATGCAGCACGTGGTGGCCTGAAATGTCCTCCTAGCTGAGGAGAGGTCTGAGGTCAGATGCAGCACGTGGTGGCGTGAAATGTCCTCCCGGCTGAGGAGAGATCTTGTCAGATGCAGCACGTGGTGGCCTGAAATGTCCTCTCGGCTGAGGAGAGATCTGAGGTCAGATGCAGCACGTGGTGGCCTGAAATGTCCTCCCGGCTGAGGAGAGATCTGAGGTCAGATGCAGCACGTGGTGGCCTAAAATGTCCTCCTGGCTGAGGAGAGATCTGAGGTCAGATGCAGCACGTGGTGGCCTGAAATGTCCTCCCGGCTGAGGAGAGGTCTGAGGTCAGATGCAGCACGTGGTGGCCTGAAATGTCCTCCTGGCTGAGGAGAGATCTGAGGTCAGATGCAGCACGTGGTGGCCTGAAATGTCCTCCCGGCTGAGAAGAGATCTCGTCAGATGCAGCACGTGGTGGCCTGAAATGTCCTCCCGGCTGAGGACAGATCTTGTCAGATGCAGCACGTGGTGGCCTGAAATGTCCTCCCGGCTGAGAAGAGATCTCGTCAGATGCAGCACGTGGTGTCCTGAGATGTCCTCCCGGCTGAGGAGAGATCTTGTCAGATGCAGCACGTGGTGGCCTGAAATGTCCTTACTGAGGAGAGATTTTGTCAGATGCAGCACATGGTGGCCTGAAATGTCCTCCTGGCTGAGGAGAGATCTGAGGTCAGATGCAGCACGTGGTGGCCTGAAATGTCCTCCTGGCTGAGGAGAGATCTTGTCAGATGCAGCACGTGGTGGCCTGAAATGTCCTCCTAGCTGAGGAGAGGTCTGAGGTCAGATGCAGCACGTGGTGGCCTGAAATGTCCTCCCGGCTGAGGAGAGATCTTGTCAGATGCAGCACGTGGTGTCCTGAAATGTCCTTACTGAGGAGAGATCTTGTCAGATGCAGCACGTGGTGTCCTGAAATGTCCTTACTGAGGAGAGATCTCATCAGATGCAGCACGTGGTGGCCTGAAATGTCCTCCCGGCTGAGGAGAGATCTTGTCAGATGCAGCACGTGGTGGCCTGAAATGTCCTCCCGGCTGAGGAGAGATCTTGTCAGATGCAGCACGTGGTGGCCTGAAATGTCCTCTCGGCTGAGGAGAGATCTGAGGTCAGATGCAGCACGTGGTGGCCTGAAATGTCCTCCCGGCTGAGGAGAGATCTGAGGTCAGATGCAGCACGTGGTGGCCTGAAATGTCCTCCTGGCTGAGGAGAGATCTGAGGTCAGATGCAGCACGTGGTGGCCTGAAATGTCCTCCCGGCTGAGGAGAGGTCTGAGGTCAGATGCAGCACGTGGTGGCCTGAAATGTCCTCCTGGCTGAGGAGAGATCTGAGGTCAGATGCAGCACGTGGTGGCCTGAAATGTCCTCCCGGCTGAGAAGAGATCTCGTCAGATGCAGCACGTGGTGGCCTGAAATGTCCTCCCGGCTGAGGACAGATCTTGTCAGATGCAGCACGTGGTGGCCTGAAATGTCCTCCCGGCTGAGAAGAGATCTCGTCAGATGCAGCACGTGGTGTCCTGAGATGTCCTCCCGGCTGAGGAGAGATCTTGTCAGATGCAGCACGTGGTGGCCTGAAATGTCCTTACTGAGGAGAGATCTTGTCAGATGCAGCACATGGTGGCCTGAAATGTCCTCCTGGCTGAGGAGAGATCTGAGGTCAGATGCAGCACGTGGTGGCCTGAAATGTCCTCCTGGCTGAGGAGAGATCTTGTCAGATGCAGCACGTGGTGGCCTGAAATGTCCTCCCGGCTGAGGAGAGATCTTGTCAGATGCAGCACGTGGTGGCCTGAAATGTCCTCCCGGCTGAGGAGAGATCTTGTCAGATGCATAGTAAGAAGGACCAGAGGCGCCAAAAGTATAAAAACAATGATTAAAATGTTTAAGATAGCTTGGGAGGAAGTGGTGGGCTTACCTCCTATAAGCAGACACAACAAGCTGTGTATTCAAAATAAAGGGCATTTATTGGTACACTCCAGGGTTTAATTGCAACGCGTTTCGCAGGTTCGCACCCGCTTCATCAGGCAAAATGTGACAGGAGTACACAACTGGGAATGAAAGAGGCACATAATGGTGTAAGTCCAAATCGGTACATGTATATCTGTTACATAAATAATAAAGAGACGATTGTATTTAAAAAAACGTATTCCAAATTGAACGTGTGTAAAGATGGAGTAGGGGAGTGTAGGATAATACGGAGGGGGTGGAGGTGTGGTATGATTGTATAGGGGGGGAGAACAAGGGGGGGGAAAGAAAGAGTGGTGTTATACGCCATTGGGAGGTATTGAAAGGTATGGGGGGACCAGGGGGTTTGTGAATGGGCTGGGTAATTAGTGGCAAGTTATAGTGATTTAGTGAAGGATGAACAATTGTATAAACTGGACATTTGGGTGTGTAACAAATGTGTCTAAATAGGATGAACCAGGGTGGTCATTGTTAAAATGGACAGGATGGTGTCTGGGGGATAGTAAGTGTAAATGGATCCACATTCTAGTATCACAAAAGAATTTTGAGTGGTCATTTTTATAGTAAGAAGTATCAGAACATGCAAGTAGTTTTAGGAAGTAAAAAAGGAAGGAGACCATGAACTTACCAGCAGTCCGTCCAGAATACACCTGGCGCCTCGTTGCCAAGGTGTTGTACGGACGCTGGTTACATAGCGTGTGGGCACGCCCCCTGGCCAATCGGAGGTCGGAGCGGGCGGCTGGATTCGCGCCCAAACAAAGTGTGACTGACAGGCCGCGCGCGCGTCCGGCTCTGTCGTCACACGTGTTGTGGTGTGAGATAGGGGAGCGGGCTCGTGGGGCGCAACGTCATGTCCGGCTAGATGCGGACGTGACGTCACGGGGATCTCTTATTCGTCCTGCGCATGTGCATGATGCAGCCTGCGCCATGTTGGTTGTGGGTATTTAGGGGCAAGGATGTCGGCGGACTATATATGATCACTGGACATGGTGGGGGGAATAAAAACATATTAAAACCTCCTATTGTGCTCTGGCTAAGATATGGAAACAGTACATTCATTAATACCGAAACGAAAGTAACATAAAACAGAGCTATTCACGTTGTGCATTTGTCCTAGGAATTGCTGCCCCCCAGTGGACATTAAAGGTAGTTTTTTTCTTTTCCATATGTATATAATTACTCAGATTATTTTTATACCACATGTAAAACGTTGTTCAAATTAAATGAACAAATGTCACATAATCAATGTCAGAGGGGTCCATAGTGATCAATCTTCACGTCACATTTAAAATAATCGGTAGTACCTGACATTATATAAAGGATAAGCATAGGGTGAAAATAATTAAATGGCGTGCAATCTATACGAATAAAAACAGAAATAACAACGTTATCAACTGTCTCAGGAATAATGTACAGAGTTGTAATGTAATGACGATAAAAACAACCGGTGATAATAAAACAGATCACAAAAGAACACACAAAGAAATGAATAAAATTCATAAAAAAGGGAAAAATACACAAAACAAGGAATGATAAAAGAGGCGACTATTAAAACTTGATATTTTAAGAAATGTTTAGTGAATTTTTTCCGAGGGCCTCAACGAACATCTGGAAAAAATTCACTAAACATTTCTTAAAATATCAAGTTTTAATAGTCGCCTCTTTTATCATTCCTTGTTTTGTGTATTTTTCCCTTTTTTATGAATTTTATTCATTTCTTTGTGTGTTCTTTTGTGATCTGTTTTATTATCACCGGTTGTTTTTATCGTCATTACATTACAACTCTGTACATTATTCCTGAGACAGTTGATAACGTTGTTATTTCTGTTTTTATTCGTATAGATTGCACGCCATTTAATTATTTTCACCCTATGCTTATCCTTTATATAATGTCAGGTACTACCGATTATTTTAAATGTGACGTGAAGATTGATCACTATGGACCCCTCTGACATTGATTATGTGACATTTGTTCATTTAATTTGAACAACGTTTTACATGTGGTATAAAAATAATCTGAGTAATTATATACATATGGAAAAGAAAAAAACTACCTTTAATGTCCACTGGGGGGCAGCAATTCCTAGGACAAATGCACAACGTGAATAGCTCTGTTTTATGTTACTTTCGTTTCGGTATTAATGAATGTACTGTTTCCATATCTTAGCCAGAGCACAATAGGAGGTTTTAATATGTTTTTATTCCCCCCACCATGTCCAGTGATCATATATAGTCCGCCGACATCCTTGCCCCTAAATACCCACAACCAACATGGCGCAGGCTGCATCATGCACATGCGCAGGACGAATAAGAGATCCCCGTGACGTCACGTCCGCATCTAGCCGGACATGACGTTGCGCCCCACGAGCCCGCTCCCCTATCTCACACCACAACACGTGTGACGACAGAGCCGGACGCGCGCGCGGCCTGTCAGTCACACTTTGTTTGGGCGCGAATCCAGCCGCCCGCTCCGACCTCCGATTGGCCAGGGGGCGTGCCCACACGCTATGTAACCAGCGTCCGTACAACACCTTGGCAACGAGGCGCCAGGTGTATTCTGGACGGACTGCTGGTAAGTTCATGGTCTCCTTCCTTTTTTACTTCCTAAAACTACTTGCATGTTCTGATACTTCTTACTATAAAAATGACCACTCAAAATTCTTTTGTGATACTAGAATGTGGATCCATTTACACTTACTATCCCCCAGACACCATCCTGTCCATTTTAACAATGACCACCCTGGTTCATCCTATTTAGACACATTTGTTACACACCCAAATGTCCAGTTTATACAATTGTTCATCCTTCACTAAATCACTATAACTTGCCACTAATTACCCAGCCCATTCACAAACCCCCTGGTCCCCCCATACCTTTCAATACCTCCCAATGGCGTATAACACCACTCTTTCTTTCCCCCCCCCCTTGTTCTCCCCCCCTATACAATCATACCACACCTCCCCCCCTCCGTATTATCCTACACTCCCCTACTCCATCTTTACACACGTTCAATTTGGAATACGTTTTTTTAAATACAATCGTCTCTTTATTATTTATGTAACAGATATACATGTACCGATTTGGACTTACACCATTATGTGCCTCTTTCATTCCCAGTTGTGTACTCCTGTCACATTTTGCCTGATGAAGCGGGTGCGAACCTGCGAAACGCGTTGCAATTAAACCCTGGAGTGTACCAATAAATGCCCTTTATTTTGAATACACAGCTTGTTGTGTCTGCTTATAGGAGGTAAGCCCACCACTTCCTCCCAAGCTATCTTAAACATTTTAATCAATCATTGTTTTTATACTTTTGGCGCCTCTGGTCCTTCTTACTACACATTGAACATCCACCCTTGGTGGAGGAGGATACCCCTTTGTTTTTCTTGAGTCTACAGAGTGCGACTTCTTACTCCTGAGTGGGGACAGGAAAATATCCTCACCTGCATTTACAGTGGTTGCCTGGAGGTAACCCTGGTTTGTGAGTATTACTCTACTCATTTAATTATATCAACTGCCTGAACATACTACACTATATTGGGCTCTCGGTTCTTTCTTTTACTTGTCAGATGCAGCACATGGTGGCCTGAAATGTCCTTACTGAGGAGAGATCTCGTCAGATGCAGTACATGGTGGCCTGAGATGTCCTCCCGGCTGAGGAGAGATCTCATCAGATGCAGCACGTGGTGGCCTGAAATGTCCTCCCGGCTGAGGAGAGATCTGGTCAGATGCAGCACGTGGTGGCCTGAAATGTCCTCCTGGCTGAGGAGAGATCTGAGGTCAGATGCAGCACGTGGTGGCCTGAAATGTCCTCCCGGCTGAGGAGAGATCTTGTCAGATGCAGCACGTGGTGGCCTGAAGTGTCCTCCTGGCTGAGGAGAGATCTCGTCAGATGCAGCACGTGGTGGCCTGAAATGTCCTCCTGGCTGAGGAGAGATCTGAGGTCAGATGCAGCACGTGGTGGCCTGAAATGTCCTCCCGGCTGAGGAGAGATCTTGTCAGATGCAGCACGTGGTGGCCTGAAGTGTCCTCCTGGCTGAGGAGAGATCTCATCAGATGCAGCACGTGGTGGCCTGAAATGTCCTCCCGGCTGAGGAGAGATCTCGTCAGATGCAGCACGTGGTGGCCTGAAATGTCCTCCCGGCTGAGGAGAGATCTTGTCAGATGCAGCACGTGGTGGCCTGAAATGTCCTCCTGGCTGAGGAGAGATCTTGTCAGATGCAGCACGTGGTGGCCTGAAGTGTCCTCCTGGCTGAGGAGAGATCTCGTCAGATGCAGCACGTGGTGGCCTGAAATGTCCTCCTGGCTGAGGAGAGATCTGAGGTCAGATGCAGCACGTGGTGGCCTGAAATGTCCTCCCGGCTGAGGAGAGATCTTGTCAGATGCAGCACGTGGTGGCCTGAAATGTCCTCCCGGCTGAGGAGAGATCTCGTCAGATGCAGCACGTGGTGGCCTGAAATGTCCTCCCGGCTGAGGAGAGATCTTGTCAGATGCAGCACGTGGTGGCCTGAAATGTCCTCCTGGCTGAGGAGAGATCTCGTCAGATGCAGCACGTGGTGGCCTGAAATGTCCTCCCGGCTGAGGAGAGATCTCGTCCGATGCAGCACGTGGTGGCCTGAAATGTCCTCCCGGCTGAGGAGAGATCTTGTCAGATGCAGCACGTGGTGGCCTGAAATGTCCTCCTGGCTGAGGAGAGATCTTGTCAGATGCAGCACGTGGTGGCCTGAAGTGTCCTCCTGGCTGAGGAGAGATCTGAGGTCAGATGCAGCACGTGGTGGCCTGAAATGTCCTCCTGGCTGAGGAGAGATCTTGTCAGATGCAGCACGTGGTGGCCTGAAATGTCCTCCTGGCTGAGGAGAGATCTCGTCAGATGCAGCACGTGGTGGCCTGAAATGTCCTCCTGGCTGAGGAGAGATCTGAGGTCAGATGCAGCACGTGGTGGCCTGAAATGTCCTCCCGGCTGAGGAGAGATCTTGTCAGACTGGTGCTGTGGAGGTGGATAAGGAGTTGTGATATGTAGACATGACTGGGAAGATGGGTAATGAAGACACAAACTGATAATTTCTCCACCTGGGAGTCTGTGAAGTTTATTGGCCGGCCACACTGCTCACCAGCCCGTAGTAAGTAGCGTTTGCCTTCAATCGTTGGATCTATAAACCTCCATGTATGAGGTGGGTGCTGGCAAGTATTGAGCCTTACGCAGCAAATACTGAGCTAGGATGCTGTAACTGCCTCTCTATTATTCCTCCAGGATGTCACTTGTGATATCTGTCCTGCAGCTTTTTAAGTCCCTCCAGATAGAATTCTTCTGACTGCTGCTCTAACCACTCATCTGCAGAATTGGTTGCCTCCAAAACTCCCACATTGTTGTCCCTTTTGAGATTGGGGAACATAATGGTCAGAAGGAGCCAGGTCAGGAGATTAGGGTGGATGAGGCATCACTTAAAAGCCTAAGGAGGTAATTTTTACAATGATGTCACCTGCAGTGTGTGATGATGCTTTGTCATGTGACAGGATGACACTTTCAGAGAGCTTTCCTCTAAATTTTGCCTCCGCTTTTCCAATAAGGAACAGCAATATGTTGCATTGATGGTTGAACCCTTATGGGGGTAGTCCACGAGCAGAACTCTCTTCATATCCCAGAAATGGGGCCATTCCCTCCAGTGCTGATCTTTGCACACGGGGACCTTCTTTGGCCTGGGGGAAGCCCTGTGCCTCCATACCTTAGACTTTTCCTTTGTTTCAGGATTAGAACTGTAGACCCATCTCATCACCAGTTACCTGTTTGTCCAGGAACTCCCATTTCCTGCAAATATGTTCCAAAACAGCCACCGAGAACTTTATTTTTTTTTTTTTGTTCGGTTGTGGAAAGTCTCAGGATCCACTCTGTGGTGAGGTCTCTCATTTCCAAGTCATGGATAATGGCTCCAACTCTGTCACGCGATATTACCAAATACTGAAATTCGGCAGTCCTCCTTGATCATGTCATGGATGGCTGTCACATTTACAGACACCGGCCTTCCACTGGGCTTCTCACTATCACCACTGAAATAGCCAGCATTAATATGGACTTCCCAATGTTTAACTGTTGCATAGGAAGGACCACTGTCACCAGAGTTTGACATTTCATCATTGATTTGCTCTGCAGCCTTCCATTGGAGAATCAGGAGCTTGATTATAGCCCTCCGCCCTTTCGCGCCGGCCCTCTGCTCTTTCCGCGCTCTGGCCCACCCGCTGTTCCGCGCTCTGGCCCACCCGCTGTTCCGCGCTCTGGCCCACCCTGCTGTTCTGCGCTCTGGCCCACCCTGCTGTTCCGCGTTCTGGCCCACCCGCTGTTCCGCGCTCTGGCCCACCCGCTCCTCCGCGCTCTGGCCCACCCGCTCCTCCGCGCTCTGGCCCACCCGCTCTTCCACATTAGAGATGCTGCCATGTTCACTTTAAACTAAAAAAAAAGATAATGCTAAATCAACTGTGATTTTAACTTATTGAATATAGACACATAGGCCAGTACACCCAGCAGCTACAGCTTCCTAGCTCAGTCTTTTCTGGGTAAGGCTGAATACTTGTCAGCAGCGCCTGGGTCTAGCTGTGGTTGGAGGATCTGCAGTTGGGAGAGGGCAGGACTTTGCTCCTCTCTGATGAGATCGTTTCCTGTCAGCGCTCCCTGGATCTGGCTGTGGTTGGAGGATCTGCAGTTGGGGGAGGGCGGGACTTTGCTCCTCTCTTATGAGATCATTTCCTATCAGCGCCCCCTGGATCTGGCTGTGGTTGGAGGATCTGCTGTTGGGGAAGGGCAGGACTTTGCTCCTCTATGATGAGATAATTTCCTATCAGCAGCGCCTGGGTCTGGCTGTGGTTGGAGGATCTGCAGTTGGGGGAGGGCAGGGCTTTGCTCCTCTCTTATGAGATCATTTCCTGTCAGCGCCCCCTGGGTCTGGCTGTGGTTGGAGGATCTGCGGTTGGGGAGGGCGGGACTTTGCTCCTCTGTGATTGGCGGCTCCTCTCCTGTCTGCTGTGGAGGGACATCCATACGCTCCGCGTCATACAGTGAGATACAGATCATTCCAGCTCACACGCAGACTGTACGCAGCGCCGAGGTCCTGATGAAGGGCACTGACTATTCCAATTCCAAGTTGTGTACAATTTTCATGAAATGTTCCTGCAAGTCAGAATGATTGGCATTGACTCCATACACAGCAGATCTGATGTGGGTCAGTAGCATGTCCTGGCTGGACTGTGGGCACTTCTCACACAAGGTCACCCCTCATTAGTAAGGATGCTCAGTGGGATGCAAATCATTTCTCCTTAACTTATATGCAGCTTGAGATTAGACCAATCAGAATAACTTCCTGTCAACTTATATTGGTCCAAGTCCAAGCTGCATAACATTTGCGAGGAAGGATTTGCATCCCATTGATCAGTCCTACTCTTAAAGGACACATGAGGTGAGAGGGATATTTAGGCTGCCATATTTATTTCCTGTTAAACAATGCACATTGCCTGGCTGTCCTGCTGATCCTGTCTCTAATACTCTTACCCACAGCCCCTGAACAAGCATGCAGCAGATCAGGTGACTTAAGTGTGACTGGATTAGCTGCATGCTTGTTTCAGATGTGATCAGACACTACTGCAGCCAAATAGACACTACTGCAGCCAAATAGACACTACTGCAGCCAGGCAACCGATATTGTTTAACAGGAAATGAAAATGGCAGCCTCCAGTGAAAAGTGCTCACACCCCCAGCTGGCTCTTTATCATCATTAGCCCCACCCCTTATCTCAGCAAGCAGTGACAGAGGGTGGAGCCAGGCCTCTTGTATGATGGGAAGGAGCAGTAGTGGCGTTTGTCAGATGATTTGGAGCCTCCATGAGGAAGATGCTGGAAGTTGTGACTCGCTGACGCCACCCCCAGGCTGCGTCTGATCTTCTGTGGTCTTATAATCTCCTGAACTATAATATAGTGTTTGGAGACGGGAGCTTCACACCAAGCCTGGAAGCCCAGTCCTGACTTTCTCAGCGGTTTCCGGAGTGGAGGCGTGTCGTTACAGCTGTGTGTGTTCCTGGGGAGATTTCCTGAGCTACTGACACTCAGGGAGAGGCCTCCAGAACACATGGCTGAGCTTCTATCTGTATAACGTGATGCAGAGATTCAGCCACTTCCGGGGACAGCTGGACAGGAAGTGTCTCGTTCTGCAGAGTCCCTCTGCTTCATGGAAAATGTCATACTCCTTGTCTTCTGTCCTGAGACTATAAATATTTTACTGTCGCTTCTGAGAACTGTGGGAGGGGAGAGTGATTGTAATAGTGATAGTGGCCTTGCTGTGACGCCTCCATGCCAGAGGGGGGCAGCCTCTCATACAGGTAGGCTACCATATACAAGGTATGCTATTCATTCAGCAAAATCTCTCCACCTTGCTCATTACGTGCGTGTGTTCTGTCTAATGCCTGGTACACACCATGCAATTTCCTGCCAGATAGACGGCTCGAATAGATTATTTCTGACAGGTCCGATCTAAATTCTGATCATTTTTATGATCCATTTTCCAAAACATTCTATATAAAATTGATTGGAAATCATATTGTACGTGTCAGAAATAGATTTGACCCGGCTATTTGACGGTATATTGCATGGTGTGTACCAGGTATAATGGTGTCTATGGCCAACGTTTTGGAGCCACGTAGGACCCCTTTATCAAGGCAATATCTGTTCGGAGGCAAAGATCTGTCTGCTGCTGTGCACAAGATTCTGCATAGGAAGTTGGGAGTCTGGCTCCTCTAAACACATGCAGACAGCGATGTGTATTGCCTGGGATCAGCAGCAGCGCCAGACTCCCACTTCCTATACAGGAACTTTTGCGCAGCAGCAGACAGATTTTTGCCTCCGAGCAAACATTGCCTTGATAAAGGGCTCCTACGTCGCTCCGAAACGTTCGCCATATTTTTACATGGAACCAGTAAAGATTAACTTTGGATGTGCCAGCTTTCTTCCTTGTTGAATACTGCATAGAGGGCGCCATTCCTCTTTTCAGCTGTTGCACTCCCCTTAACCACCCTGGCGTTCTGATTAAATCGCCAGGGTGGCTGCGGGAGGTTTTTTTTTAGATAAAAAAAAAACTATTTCATGCAGCCAACTGAAAGTTGGCTGCATGAAAGCCCACTAGAGGGCGCTCCGGAGGCGATCTTCCGATCGCCTCCGGCGGCAAGAGATAACACGGAAGGCCGCAATGAGCGGCCCTCCGTGTTTCGCTTCCCTCGTCGCCATGGCGACGAGCGGAGTGACGTCATTGACGTCAGCCGACGTCTTGACGTCAGCCGCCTCCGATCCAGCCCTTAGCGCTGGCCGGAACTGTTTGTTCCGGCTACGCTGGGCTCGGGCGGCTGGGGGGACCCTCTTTCGCCGCTGCACGCGGCGGATCGCCGCGCTGCAGCGGCGATCAGGCAGCACACGCGGCTGGCAAAGTGCCGGCTGCGTGTGCTGCTTTTTATTTGGTGCAAATCGGCCCAGCAGGGCCTGAGCTGCAGCCTCTGGCGGTGTTGGACGAGCTGAGCTCGTCCAGACCGCTCAGCAGGTTAAAGACTGCGTTCCATCTTTCAGTGAGTGCGAGACAATACTACCAATGGGATAATGGTGTCTGACTGGTACAATATTTTCCTCAGATTTGCGGGATTGTATGTAATTGAAAGGTAATTATTGACTGTTCACATAAACTGGCCAATTAAGTCACATTCTCTCCTCAGATATGACTGTAAAAAAAACAACATTCCATTCGACCATAGAATTGTTTCACATCGATTTTCTCCACATACTGAGCAGTTTTCTGTACAATTTGATTGTTAAAATCTGATCGCGTCTGAGGAAATATTGTACTGTTAATGGCCGCCTTAATACTTGTGTGGATTGCTCTCCTCGTTTACTAACCATACAGCAATGTGGTAGACCTCTGGGCGTTGCCCCGGAATATGTCTATTGACCAATCAGATTTCTCCAGATGCTCAAAGTCTTCTATACAAAAATGCTGCGCAGATCTTTTTATTGCAGAATCTGATTTGTTTGTGGGACTTTTGAGCACCTGAATTAAGTTTCTGCACCTTTTATCATCCTTGAGGAAAACAGAGACCGACCGGGAAAAGGCGGTTATTTCCTCTGGTCACTATAAATGGTTGTATTGGGCAATGGCTCGATTGCTGGAGAACTGTCTGTGCAGTAGCCATTATTCTGCAAGCGTGGCCTGGATCATATCGGACTATAGCCAGAGGTATGGGTGCAGACATACTTCCAACCTCCATCCATACACTGTCTGCTCATAGTACTCGAAATCATAGGCCAACCTCGATTGTATGTGTGTACGCACCTGAGAGGTGAATGAGTCGGCGGCTGGAGCTGGTGATTTTATAGTGAACTTTTCACCAGTTGTAAAACCAAGATTGCTGTGACGAGCTCTGGACAGGAATTTTGTAATATAATCCTGTTAGGGACGGTTCATGACGTAAATTGATGCAGATTTAGGCAGCTTGTAAATAAACCAATTAAATCCTCGAGTGGAAGAAAACCTGAAGTTATGGAGGATGCCATGTATTTCCTATTAAACAATGCTAGTTGCCTGGCAGCTTTACTGATCCTTCTGCCTATGATGTTTTAAGCCATAGCCCCTGAACAAGCATGCAGCAGATCAGGTGCTCTGACTGAAGTGTGACTGGATTATCTGCATGCTTGTTTCAGGTGTGTCGTTCAGACACTACCGCAACCAAAGAGATCAGCAGTATAAACAATTGTTCAAAACGGAAGCGCCAGATAAGGACAAATAGTTAAAAACCGTTAAACAGGGGGAAGGAAGTGGTATGATCCAGACCAGGTATGAGCGCCTCCGATATCTGGTCTGGATCTTACAAGCTCCACATATTACCTGATGAAGCGGGATGTAAGCTGTGAAACGCGTTGCTATCACTCTGGAGGCTATCTGAATAAAGATATCTTTCAGTGAATAACAGATCGTGTGTCTACTTGTGGGAGGTAAGTCCACCACTACCTCCCCCTTTTTAAACGTTTTTTAACTATTTTATCCTTCTCTGCCTCCTCCGTTTTGAACAATCGTTTATTCTGAGTGTCCACCCTTGGAGGAGGGGTTTTACCCCGTTTCTTCTACTTCTACAGAGAGCGACATTTTTAACCCGAGTGGGGTCGGGTCTAATCTCCCCTCCTGCCTACTGAGTGGTTACCAGAGGTAACCCACCTTTGTGAGTATATTCTCATATATTTACTGTTCTGACCAATTGGTTTCACATACTGCACTATTGGGGCTCTCGAGCTGCTTTGTTTTTCAAATAGATCAGCAGGACAGCCAGGTAACTGGTATTGTGTAACAGGAACTAAGTATTGCAGCCTCCATATCACTCTCAGGTGTCCTTTAACCAGACTGTCACTGGAGATTCTCAAGAACACACAGATAATTCAGACTTCATGCAAATTGAATGGTCATTTTATGCAGTTCACATTTTATAGAAATTTTCTGCAAATTTAAACAACCTTCCTGTTTACGGAGTTCCTCCCTTAACATCCACCACAATTCATTCCATCCTGTTACCAGCAGAATAGCCTCCCATCTATGTTAATATACCCCATCCTGTCCCAACAGTTTAGACACACCTCCATCCCGTTACCAGCAGAATAGCCTCCCATCTATGTTAATATACCCCATCCTGCCCCAACAGTTTAGACACACCTCCATCCCGTTACCAGCAGAATAGCCTCCCATCTATGTTAATATACCCCATCCTGCCCCAACAGTTTAGACACACCTCCATCCCGTTACCAGCAGGATAGCCTCCCATCTATGTTAATATACCCCATCCTGTCCCAACAGTTCAGACACACCTCCATCCTGTTACCAGCAGAATAGCCTCCCATCTATGTTAATATACCCCATCCTGTCCCAACAGTTTAGACACACCTCCATCCCGTTACCAGCAGAATAGCCTCCCATCTATGTTAATATACCCCATCCTGTCCCAACAGTTTAGACACACCTCCATCCTGTTACCAGCAGGATAGCCTCCCATCTATGTTAACCTCCTTGCCGGTTATCCCAAGCTCAGCTCGGGGTAACCTGCGTAGGAGGTTTTCTCAGGCCCCGCTGGGCCGACTTTCAAAAAACACTTTTTTTATTGTACGCATCTAGCACTTTGCTAGCTGCGTGCATATCTCGATCGCCGCCGATTCCCCGCTACCCGCCGCTAGGCTAGCTACATGAATTTAATTTTTTTTTTAAAGTGCTGCGCCGCCCCCTTGCCGATATAATTGGAACGGCAAGGGGGTTAATATACCCCATCCTGTCCCAACAGTTTAGACACATCTCCATCCTGTTAGCAGTAGGATAGCCTCCCATCTATGTTAATCCCTTCCATACCAGCAGTCTCTGCCCCCTTAAAGCGGAATGTAACCCTGCATTTCAACTTTGCTCTAAAACATTATTTACAGCATATTATATGCAACCAGCATTTTTTTTTTCTAGACCAGCATTGGAAGGGTTACACAGGGCTTTAAAGTTCCTGGAGAGAACTGCAGAAGCTTCCGAAGCTTAGATAGATGCATTTAAGCAAAACAAAATGTAACAAGTGAGGAATGTTACACACTTTGGCTGTCCTCCAGCTCCTGCACTCATCAAAAGTGCGTAAGAACTTCTAGACTACAAGGTTGAAGATGTGGGCCAAGCAAGGTAAGTGAGTGTAGCCACCTTCAGAAATAGCGGCCAGCATGTTGGCACCATTATCAGACACCACTACACCTGTCTCCAGTTTTCGGGGGGACAGCCACTGCCGAATCTGATCCTGTAAGGCTGCAAGGATTACAGATCCGGTTTTCCTGTTCTCCTCCATGGATTCAAGTTTCAGCACTGCTTGGCATGGATGGTGCTGCAGACCAGTGTAGGAGCGGGACCACTTGCTGGGAGGCTCAGCAACGGCGGACTGGCCTTGGACAGAACAGGTAGCAGAGGGAAGTAGAACAGGCCTCCCCTTCAACCCACATGGCGGCACCACCAGCTGAGATGCCCCAGATCTTGCACCCTTCTCAGCAGCACCATGGAGGGTGACCCAATGGGCGGTAAAAGTTTGATACTTTCCCTGCCCATGCCTGCTGCTCCAGCCATCCATAGTGAAGTGCACCTTGCCACCGACAGCGTGATCCATAGACCGTCCGACACACTCCACAATGTGCTGGTGCAGGGCAGGGATAGCATTCCTGGCAAAATAATGGCAGCTGGGGATCCGCCATTGTGGAGCAACACGGTTCTGCGGAAGGGGGCACAGTCCACAAACTGGTAGGGCAGCAGCTATTGGCCCAACAGCCTTGCTGACGCTGGAACACTGGTGACTCAGAGGAAACCAACAAGGGTGATGATGAGGTGCTTGCTCAGGTCTGGAGCCCTCTTCCAGCCTGGCATGCAGAGGGATTTGAACTAGAATGGGAGTGAGCAGGTTGGATAGGGACAGGACGAGGAGAAAAAGAAGAGGGGCCTGTTGCTGCTGCTTTTCCTCCACCCATCTTATTGTAATTCTTTACATATTCAAACTCCCGTCTGTGGTGGTTGCGCAGATGGGTTATCAGCCCTGAAGTGCCGAACCCGCTGCCCAATTTGCTTCTGCTCACCGATTTACGGCCCACAGTGCAGACTGCCCTGGATTCATCCTCTTCCGGAACAGTAAAATTCCATGCAGGGGACGTGTGTGCATGTCCAGCAGTGGTGCTGTTCTAGCACGTCGATGCTCAGCATTGTACTGGTGGGTGCTGACAGACGGGAAAGCACTTGCAGGCTGCTGGCCAACCGTCTGCTCTGTTTCTCCATGCTGCTCACGCCTGCTAGTTCCTAACCCACCAGATGGCAACCACGGTGGATCAGCCACCTCATCCAAAACATCATCCAGTTCAACCAAAGCATTGGAACCCATAAGTGACTCTTCTGGACCATCCACCTGGCCACGAAACACCTCTGTATTTGACTTGTGGTGATGTAGATTGGTGGTGATATAAGCTCTCAGTTGTGATGGATTACTGGATGAAGAAAACACAAGGGCCATTTCTGTCACCACAGAACCCACCACTTCTTGGGAGCTTGGTCCCTTGGTCTCCTCCAATGCCTCATCCCAATCCTTCTGCACATCTCTCTCATCGACAAAGGTGTGCGTTAATTCTGGAGGAGAGTACTGGGAGGAAGCAACCTCATCAAGATAAGCAGCTGCGGTTAGATTCTGTTCACAAGGAACCTAGCCAATACTGGTGCTGCTCCCACTAGCATTCACACTGGGTAGAGGGGTCCTGATCAAAATAATCAACTACCCTGTTCGCCTGCTGCTCTGTCAAAATTTTCCTGCGTGCGAACAGAGGGAAGACATCTCTGACCAGGGGGGAATGTTTCCTGCTGCTGCTGCCACCCTCAACCTAATCACGTACTTGACGTGATCCACCAACACCACCATCACTCCATTTTCTTTTAGGAGTGGCAAGATATTGCTGCTGCTCTCGCTCCATTGTTTTAGGCCAAAAACTTTATTGGGGAAGGGGTATGCGCGACAGAACCAAAGTAAAATAAATCCACCTAACTTGAAATAAAAAACAGATAAGAAAATAAGGGGGTGAAAGAAAATAAATCAAAAACAAAATAAAGAAAAAAAAAATTATCTTCGAAAACAAAAACTTGCACTACACTCAACTAATCAATCACCTAACTCTCTCACTCTGTCAAACACTAAGCCTGCGGCCTGGCTGGCTCTGTCTAACCCTCTCCACACAGCAAGTACTAGTACACTACACTACAATCTATCACTCAAACTAACAATCTACTGTCACTCTCTCACAAATACACCTAGCTACTACTAATATAGCTCACACTCAGTCTAATTCTCTCACACAGTCTTTAAAAAGACTATTGTTTTATGTTGAAACCACTAATATGGGTCTGTCTCTCCTCTCTCTCCAACACCAGACTGAAACCCACAAGCTTTGTGACAGTCACAGTTCTCTAATATACAAAATGGGTGGGATAGCTGATTCCTTGTAGGTGCAAACTTACTTGGCGAAATAAATTGATTCTGATAGGTAGCAAGGAGCTGGCTGCTAACGTAGGATTGGTTGTTTTTTGTTAAAGGGATACTGTAGGGGGGTCGGGGGAAAATGAGTTGAAGTTACCCGGGGCTTCTAATGGTCCCCCACAGACATCCTGTGCCCGTGCAGCCTCTCACCGATGCTCTGGCTCCGCCTCCAGTTCACTTCTGGAATTTCTGACTTTAAAGTCAGAAAACCACTGCGCCTGCGTTGCAGTGTCCTCACTCCCGCTGATGTCCCCAGGAGCGTACTGCGCAGACCAAAGACCATACAGGGTTTGTGCAATACTCTCCTGGTGACATCAGCGGGAGCGAGGATGCAGCTGCGCAGGCGCAGTGGTTTTCAGACTTTAAAGTCTGAAATTCTAGAAGTGAACCGGAGGCGGGGCCAGAGCATCAGTGAGTGGCTGCGCGGGCACAGGATGTCTGTGGGGGGCCATTAGAAGCCCTGGGTAAGTTCAACTCATTTTCCCCCGAACCCCCTACAGTGTCCCTTTAAGACTCTGGTGCAGAAATTCAATTTTTAATGCAGAAATCCGCATGTTTTAAAATTAATGTAGCCCTCCCTCTCCTTAGGTAAGTATTTTATTTATAGATTCCCATTCACTTTAACCCCTCTAGCAGCCACTTTGTAATGGGGCTTACTGTGCTGCAATGCAACAAATATGCGCAGTTAGCAGTGCGGTAGTAGGGTTGCGGTGTGGTAACGCACTGCATGCAGGTAACAGGTACCGTGTAGCACACTTCTCATTGACTGTATGCAACGCTTTGTGGCCATAACATGCGGTACTGGATACATATAAAATCGGCGCTGGAGACTTGGGCGCAGGATACAGCCGGTATATGGCTGATCCTGCTGCTGCACAAGTAAATACTATTCCCCCTCCAGACCGCCATGGATGGTGGGAAATGAAATAATTTGGCTTCCAGCAATTGCTGGAGGCTGAATTATTGTGTTTTAAAAGTAACTTCAACTCTTGTCTTCTGACGGCGCCGGAGTTACTCCCTGTGCCTGTTCTAGCCCTAATTCCTATTATGGCCTATAGTGGCGCTGCCTGCGCCCAAATCTACCTGCGCTGTGATTAACGCGGTCGTGCGGTACTACCATTCTGTTCTGTTGCTTTTCTCTTATACAAGGAATACAGCAGAATGTCCCAGTGTGAACACGGCCTCAGGCTAGGATCAGGGTCGGAACAAGTTCCACCGCCAACAGAGGCTGAGCTGCTGAAGTGCACCCCCCCCCCCATCGACTACAACAAGGGTCCCCAAACGTTTTGGGTCGAGGGCCGGGTCAACATACTTCAGATTGCTGGAGGGCCGGAATATACATAAAATGTCGTCTTTGCGGGCCATACAGTGAAGCATACCAGGTGGCAACCTGCATTCCAATTGGACAGCAGCGTCACCTGATGTGGAATTTGATTGGAAACCAGTGAATTACTGCTTTCTGGCTTCCATGTGGATTGGTGGTGCCAGCACTGCTATTCTATATGTGGACCACCAATATTTAAAGATGTAGCTGACCCCATCTATAAGTAATACATTGTGAGTGTGGGGGGCTGGTAAAAAAGCCTCAGGGGGCCGCATTCGGCCCGCGGGCCTTAGTTTGAGGACCACTGGACTACAACGTCATTAGGGTCCCCATCAGCCATCCAGCTGGAACTCCGTAAATCCTGCAACTTTGCTGGAAGTCACGGCAAAGTGCGCATGCATGGCTCGTCCACGCTCCTGGCAAGATGGTACAGGTTGTCTCCGTAAGCTTACTGTGCATGCGCGCTTCTCTGATGACTGAGCTTCGTGCAGTAAGCTTACAGAGACAGCCTGCGCCATCTTGCCAGGAGCGCAGACACGCATGCGCACTTTGTCACAACCTCAAGCGAAGTCGCAGGATTTCGGGAGCTCCAGCCAGACAACTGAGGGGGAGCCTGAGGACACCTTGAAGACTCAGTTCAGGGTCTCTTTAAAGGGGAACTGAAGAGAGAGGTATATGGAGGCTGTCATGTTTATTTCCTTTTAATCAATACCAGTTGCCTGGCAGCCCTGCTGGTCTATTTCTCTGCAGTAGTATCTCATTAAAACCAGAAACAAGCATGCAGCTAGTCTTGTCAGATCTGACTTATAAGTCTGAACCACTGAAACACCTGATCTGCTGCATGCTTGTTTAGTGGCTATGGCTAATAGTATTAGAGGCAGAGGATCAGCAGGGCTGCCAGGCAACTGGTATTGTCTAAAAGGAAATAAACATGACAGCCTCCATATACCTCTCTCTTCAGTTCCCCTTTAAAGAGAACCAGAGATGAAGCACCCTCTTGTATTTTACCTTATAAATCAGTGGGAACATGACAGTAAACACCTAATCTGCTCTTTGTTTTATTGTTCTCTGTTTAAGCTGACTGTTATCACCTCTGATAAGAATCCCCCACTGAGCACTCAGTCTAGCTATGCTATGTAAAGATTATAGCTGAGTCTGTCTTCTCTGGTGTCTTTTCAAGCTCAAGCCTGCCCCCTTGTGGCTCTGCTATAATGACTCGGCTATAATTATTCCCTGCAAAGCCAGACTGAATGCTCAGTCCGGGATTCTTATCACAGCTGGTAACAGACACTTTTAGCAGGGAGGATGAAACAGAGAGCATGATAGGTGTTTTCTCTAATGTTCTTACTGATCTATATGGTAAAATACACAAGGGCGCTTCGTCTCTGGTTCCCTTTAAATGTTCAACAGCAATATAATCTGAATGGCCTCTTCCATTAGATATTCAAACGAGGTGTATGCAGAATTAATTAATTGTCTCATCAATCTGAACGTGACGTCACATCATCACTATCTGTGTGCTGCAGCTGCTGCTCCTCTCCCTTGTGACTTGTCTGAGGGGAGGGCGCTGATCACAGACACAGACCCACATCAATCAGCAAAATATTGGGCACTTGGCTGTCTGAGAGAAATTGTGACATGATGCAGATGACACACACTTAAAGGGGAACTGAAGAGAGAGGTATATGGAGGCTGCCATGTTTATTTCCTTTTAAGCAATACCAGTTGCCTGGCAGCCCTGCTGATCCTCTGCCTCTAATACTATTAGCCATAGCCCCTGAACAAGCATGCAGCAGATCAGGTGTTTCAGACTTTAAAGTCAGATCTGACAAGACTAGCAGCATGCTTGTTTCTGGTGTGATTCAGATACTACTGCAGAGAAATAGACCAGCAGGCCTGCCAGGCAACTGGTATTGATTAAAAGGAAATAAATATGGCAGCCTCCGTATACCTCTTACTTCAGTTCCCCTTTAAGAAGACTGACCAGCCCACACAGGCGAATCCCTCACACCACTCCTGCCTGATTCCCCCGGCTGCTGCTGATTCATAGGACAGGAGATGCTGAGAGGCACGTTCAGCCACCAGGGGGCGGGACTCACAGACAAGCTGCCACCGCTGACGTCACCTGAGATGCTGGCTGGCTCCAACACACAGAGACAGGCGCTGACAGCGGCACGGTGACTAGTGTTGGGCGAACACCTAGATGTTCGGGTTCGCGAACGTTCGCCGAACATCGCCGCGATGTTCGGGTGTTCGACCCGAACTCCGAACATAATGGAAGTCAATGGGGACCCGAACTTTCGTGCTTTGTAAAGCTTCCTTACATGCTACATACCCCAAATTTGCAGGGTATGTGCACCTTGGGAGTGGGTACAAGAGGGAAAAAAAATTAGCAAAAAGAGCTTATAGTTTTTGAGAAAATCGATTTTAAAGTTTCAAAGGGAAAACTGTCTTTTAAATGCGGGAAATGTCTGTTTTCTTTGCACAGGTAACATGCTTTTTGTCGGCATGCAGTCATAAATGTAATACATATAAGAGGTTCCAGGAAAAGGGACTGGTAACGCTAACCCAGCAGCAGCACACGTGATGGAACAGGAGGAGGGTGGCGCAGGAGGAGAAGGCCACGCTTTGAGACACAACAACCCAGGCCTTGCATGAGGACAAGAAGCGTGCAGATAGCAATTTGCGTTTTGTCGCCATGCAGTCATAAATTTAATACAGATGAGAGGTTCAATAAACAGGGACCGGAAACGCTAACCCATCACAGATGTTCATTGTTCATGTTACTTGGTTGGGGTCCGGGAGTGTTGCGTAGTCGTTTCCAATCCAGGATTGATTCATTTTAATTTGAGTCAGACAGTCTGCATTTTCTGTGGAGAGGCGGATACGCCGATCTGTGACGATGCCTCCGGCAGCACTGAAACAGCGTTCCGACATAACGCTGGCTGCCGGGTAAGCCAGCACCTCTATTGCGTACATTGCCAGTTTGTGCCAGGTGTCTAGCTTCGATACCCAATAGTTGAAGGGTGCAGATGGATTGTTCAACACAGCTCTGCCATCTGCCTTGACCATCTTCTCCAGGCGATCGGTGTTGGAGGTGGATCTGCACGCTTGCTGTTCAGTGGGCTGCTGCATGGGTGTCAGAAAATGTTCCCACTCCAAGGACACTGCCGATACCATTCCCTTTTGGGCACTAGCTGCGGCTTGTGTTGTTTGCTGCCCTCCTGGTCGTCCTGGGTTTGCGGAAGTCAGTCTGTCGGCGTACAACTGGCTAGAGGAGGAGGAGGATGTCAATCTCCTCTTTAAAGTCTCCACAAGGGCCTGCTGGTATTCTTCCATTTTGACCTGTCGGACTCTTTCTTCAAGCAGTTTTGGAACATTGTGTTTGTACCGTGGATCCAGAAGGGTATAAACCCAGTAATTGGTGTTGTCCAGAATGCGCACAATGCGTGGGTCGCGTTCAATGCAGTCCTAGGCCGAAGAGGTCATAGCCTAGGGTCACAAAAACCTGTTTATTTGGGCTATTTCAATGGTAGTGATGGCGACGTACATAAATCTCAGCCATGGCCGTTAGCAACGTCTGAATTTCACGAAATGTCTCATGCAGGTAGAAGACATATTGTTAGACTTGGATTCCAAAGATGGGGTCCCTACATCTCTGCAAACCAGAGTTACAGGGGTCCAAAATTGGTAAAATCCCCCATAGGCTTTCATTGGGCCTCCTATTTACAGTTCCAAAATCTCACATCTTTTCAAAGGGCAATGGCTCAGCTGTACCAAATTTTCTAGCATTGTAGGGACCCTTAGGGGGAACATGACTGGTGAGTTTCGGGCCCCTAGGCCGAAGAGGTCATAGCCTAGGGTCACAAAAACCTGTTTATTTGGGCTATTTCAATGGTAGTGATGGTGACGTACATAAATCTCAGCCATGGCCGTTAGCAACGTCTGAATTTCACGAAATGTCTCATGCAGGTAGAAGACATATTGTTAGACTTGGATTCCAAAGATGGGGTCCCTACATCTCTGCAAACCAGAGTTACAGGGGTCCAAAATTGGTAAAATCCCCCATAGACTTTCATTGCCTCCCTATTTCACTTTCCAAAATCTCACATCTTTTCAAAGGGCAATTGCTCAGCAGTACCAAATTTTCTAGCATTGTAGGGACCCTTAGGGGGATCATGACTGGTGAGTTTTGCCACTGCTGAGCCATTGCCCTTTGAAATGTTGTGAGATTTTGGAACGGTAAATAGTAGGCCCAATGAAAGCCTATGGGGGATTTTACCAATTTTGGAGCCCTGTAACTGCTAACGGCCATGGCTGATATTTATGTACGTCACCATCACTACCATTGAAATAGCCCAAATAAACAGGTTTTTGTGACCCTAGGCTATGACCTCTTCGGCCTAGGACTGCATTGAACGCGACCCATGCATTGTGCGCATTCTGGACAACACCAATTACTGGGTTTATACCCTTCTGGATCCACGGTACAAACACAATGTTCCAAAACTGCTTGAAGAAAGAGTCCGACAGGTCAAAATGGAAGAATACCAGCAGGCCCTTGTGGAGACTTTAAAGAGGAGATTGACATCCTCCCCCTCCTCTAGCCAGTTGTTCGCCGACAGACTGACTTCCGCAAACCCAGGACGACCAGGAGGGCAGCAAACAACACAAGCCGCAGCTAGTGCCCAAAAGGGAATGGTATCGGCAGTGTCCTTGGAGTGGGAAAATTTTCTGACACCCATGCAGCAGCACACAGAACAGCAAGCGTGCAGATCCACCTCCAACACCGATCGCCTGGAGAAGATGGTCAAGGACTACATGTCAGATGGCAGAGCTGTGTTGAACAATCCATCTGCACCCTTCAACTATTGGGTATCGAAGCTAGACACCTGGCACAAACTGGCAATGTACGCAATAGAGGTGCTGGCTTGCCCGGCAGCCAGCGTTATGTCGGAGCGCTGTTTCAGTGCTGCCGGAGGCATCGTCACAGATCGGCGTATCCGCCTCTCCACAGAAAATGCAGACTGTCTGACTCAAATTAAAATGAATCAATCCTGGATTGGAAACGACTACGCAACACTTCCGGACCCCAACCAAGTAACATGAACAATGAACATCTGTGATGGGTTAGCGTTTCCGGTCCCTGTTTATTGAACCTCTCATCTGTATTACATTTATGACTGCATGGCGACAAAACGCAAATTGCTATCCGCACGCTTCTTGTCCTCATGCAAGGCCTGGGTTGTTGTGTCTCAAAGCGTGGCCTTCTCCTCCTGCGCCTCCTCCTGTTCCATCACGTGTGCTGCTGCTGGGTTAGCGTTACCGGTCCCTTTTCCTGGAACCTCTTATATGTATTACATTTATGACTGCATGCCGACAAAAAGCATGTTACCTGTGCAAAGAAAACCGACATTTCCCGCATTTAAAAGACAGTTTTCCCTTTGAAACTTTAAAATCGATTTTCTCAAAAACTATAAGCTCTTTTTGCTAAATTTTTTTTCCTCTTGTACCCACTCCCAAGGTGCACATACCCTGTAAATGTGGGGTATGTAGCATATAAGGAGGCTTTACAAAGCACGAAAGTTCGGGGTCCCCATTGACTTCCATTATGTTCGGAGTTCGGCTCGAACACACGAACATCGCGGCCATGTTCGGCCCCAACCCGAACATCTAGATGTTCGCCCAACACTGCACGTGACCCGTTCGGCCAATCACAGCGCTAGCCGAACGTTCGGGTAACGTTCGGCCATATGGCCGAACAGTTTGGCCGAACACCATCAGGTGTTCGGCCGAACTCGAACATCACCCGAACAGGGTGATGTTCTGCAGAACCCGAATCGTGGCGAACACTGTTCGCCCAACACTAACGGTGACCATGGCAACATGTATACAGTACAGTCCGCTCGGCGCTCCATCATCCCAGGCAGACAGCCAGCACTTCTGTGGTGAACTGCTGCTGCTGCACGGCTGTTGCCAGCGTGAACAGAGCGGGAAGGGGGGGGGCAGGGCAACACAGATGGATGGACCTGATCCTTGTGCCCACTTAGACTGCAGGGACTTCCGCCCAGAGGCTCCAGCCTCGTCGGCCTCTGTGACGGCACGGCCTCCTGGCTAGGATCACGGTGGGCAGACTCACTATTTTTTTTTTTTTTTTTTTACCCACAATGAAAGTCCATGGGCGGTATAATAAAAAAAATATGTCTTCATTTTACAAATGCATGGGAAGCGCACATAAGGTATTTCAGTGGAGACGCAGAGGAGTGCATTTTTACATGCATTTTTAACCTCTTGAGGACTACAGTGCTAACCCCCCCTAAAGACCAGGCCATTTTTAGTGAAATGGGCCACTGCAACTTTAAGGCCAAGCTGCAGGGCCGCACAATCCTCCCCTCCAACAGAGCTCTCTGTTGGTGGGGTCTGATTGCCTCCCACTGGTTTATTTTTTCTGCAAATATTTATTGTAAATTATTTTAAATAAATAAACCTTTTTTTATTTTATTTTTTCCCCATCTGAAACCCTCCCATCACCCGCCAGACAATCAGGCTGAAGCCTATGACAGCCAATCGCTATATCACTGCCGAACGCTCTCTTGTGCCCCAGGGGGACTGTCCCCAGTACAGCACTGCCATGAATCGCAGCACTGTACTTAGTAAAAAAGATGGTGGTTTCGCGGTTTAACAGTCTCCAGAGCACGATCTCCTGCAGTAGCCGGCACCAGGACTTGACGCCAATTGGCGTGACGCGGTCTTTAGGTTGTTGATGTGTTTCTGATTAAATATGATGCTGTATTTTACTCCACTGAAATAGGGAAATGCACTAAAAACACATGAAAAATGCAGTTGCATACATAAACACACGCAAAACTGTAGAAACACAAAATGTAAACAACACCTGGTTTTCTCCACTGCCTGGTGTGCTCCTAGCCTCACAGTATTAGAGACACAGGATCAAGGGAACAGCCAGGCAACACTCTCTGTAACAACCAAGGTACATCTTCTTGCACTGCCATCAGTTACAATAAACAATTACCGACTTCAACTCATTATAGTTAGTGACCAGATTTTTGTGGGTCCAACCTGGGACGGGGAGGAGGGCGGGGGGCGGCGCGCCGCGGCGGCGAAGAGTGGGGGGGGGAGAACTGAGGAGTGCGCAGTGACGAAGACTCAGGGAGTCTTAGCAAAAAATGCTGCGGCGCCGTGGCAAAAATGGGCGTGGCCATGACATTGTATGGGCGGAGCTAACGTAATGATGTAACAGCGAGGCATAAGAAAGCAGTGTTTACGACATGATGTGGTCAAACGAGACTTTGCATCATGGGTGTGCAGAAACTGTGTGATGCTAATAGTATACCGTAACCACAAAGCAGCACACACAGGGACGTATCTATTAAGAGGCACCCGTGGGCCGGTGCCATGGGCGGGTCCTCGGGGGGGGGGGGGGCGGGTCCTCGGGGGGGGGGGGGCGGGTGGCGACTGGGTTTAAATAAAAAAAAAATTTTTAAAATTTTTTCCCCTTGTGACATTTTTTTTTTTACTATTATTTTTTTTTGGCCGCCGCCACCATGGTTTTGTCTGTGTGCCAGCCAGCCCAGAGCAGAGAGGAGGGAGGCAGCCACTTGCACACGTACGGGGAGGGGGGGCGTGGCTTGACATTGAGTCTGAGAGACTCTGAGAGAGGCAGGCAGCCAGCCAGCCAGCATGGATACATTGGCCTCCGTCATATGCTCCGCCCCCCCCCATAGCCGAGCCCGGAAAAAGTGACTCCTCCTCCTCCTCCCTCGCCGCCATTTTAGATCACGCAGGCGGCAGGAGGACTGGAGGACAGCAGCAACGAGGTGGTCGGGTCGGGACTGGAGTCTGGAGCCACGTGAAGCAGCCGCCGCCGCCGCCGCAGCCCAGACACAGCTACCCAGCCGCCACAGCTACCAACCCAGCCGCCACAGCTACCAACCCAGCCCAGCAGCCGCCACAGCTACCCAGCCAGGAGCCAGGCAGCCAGAGGTACCCAGCAAGCACCCTCGCCTCGCCTAGCCCAGGGTCACTCACAGGCAGCAGGCCCCAGCCGCCCAGGCAGCACAGCAGGCCGCCACCAGCTACCCCAGCCCAGGGTCACAGACCCCAGCCGCCCAGGCACCACAGCAGGCCACCAACAGCTACCCCAGTCCCCAGCCCAGGGTCACTCGCAGGCCCCAGCCGCCCAGCCCAGGCAGCAGGCCACCACCAGCTACCCCAGCCCAGGGTCACAGACCCCAGCCGCCCAGGCAGCACAGCAGGCCACCAACAGCTACCCCAGCCCAGGGTCACAGACCCCAGCCGCCCAGGCCACCAACAGCTACCCCAGCCCAGGGTCACAGACCCCAGCAGGCCACCAACAGCTACCCCAGCCCAGGGTCACTCGCAGGCCCAGGCAGCAGGCCACCACCAGCTACCCTAGCCCAGGGTCACAGACCCCAGGCACCACAGCAGGCCACCACCAGCTACCCCAGCCCAGGGTCACAGGCAGCAGGCCCCAGCCGCCCAGGCAGCACAGCAGGCAACCACCAGCTACCCTAGCCCAGGGTCACAGGCAGAACAGCAGGCCACCAGCTACCCCAGCCCAGGGTCACAGGCAGAACAGCAGGCCACCAGCTACCCCAGCCCAGGGTCGCAGGCCCCAGCCGCTCAGGCAGCAGACCACCAGCAGCTACCCAGCCCAGCGTCACAGGCAGCAGGCCCCAGCTGCCCAGGCAGCAGGCCACCAGCTACCTACTAGCTACCCCAGCCCAGGGTCGCAGGCAGCAGGCCACCACCAGCTACCCCAGCCCAGAGTCACAGGAAGCAGGCCCCAGCCGCCCAGGCAGCAGGCCACCAGCTACCTACTATCTACCCCAGCCCAGGGTCACAGGCAGCAGGCCCCAGCTGCCCAGGCAGCAGGCCACCACCAGCTACCCCAGCCCAGGGTCACAGGCAGCAGGCCCCAGGCAGCAGCCAGCAGGCCACCACCAGCTATCCCAGCCCAGGGTCACAGGCAGCAGGCCCCAGGCAGCAGCCAGCAGGCCACGACCAGCTATCCCAGCCCAGGGTCACAGGCAGCAGGCCACCAGCTACCCCAGGGTCACAGATAGCAGGCCCCAGCCGCCCAGCCCAGGCAGCAGGCCTCCAGGTCACAGGCAGCAGGCCCCAGCCGCCCAGCCCAGGCAGCAGGCCTCCAGGTCACAGGCAGCAGGCCCCAGCCGCCCAGCCCAGGCAGCAGGCCGCCAGGTCACAGGCAGCAGGCCCCAGCCACCCAGCCCAGGCAGCAGGCCACCAGGTCACAGGCAGCAGGCCCCAGCCACCCAGCCCAGGCAGCAGGCCACCAGGTCACAGGCAGCAGGCCCCAGCCGCCCAGCCCAGGCAGCAGGCCACCAGGTCACAGGCAGCAGGCCCCAGCCACCCAGCCTAGGCAGCAGGCCACCAGCTACCCAGCCCAGGTCACAGAGGCTCCTAGAACTCCACTCGCTGCCAACCACATAACTGAGAAAGACCCTGAGGCTCAAAGAGCAGCCGAAGTTGTGAGGCTTTGGCCTCCTCCCCCGCTCCCCCTACAGCTCCCTGATGCTGAGAGAGACATCAGGCGTACTCACGCTGGCCTGACGTCTCTGCATCTTCACCATGTGTGGCACCGGCGGGAAATACCAGAGCTGGACAGAGACGAGGAGACAGAGCGAGTAAATGATTGAGCAGCCAGCCATGACAGCAGAGAGAGGAGCTGCAGCCCGAGCCTGCCAGTGACAGCCTCTAGCTTGCCTTACAGACACCCAGAGGGACATAGCTGCCATAGCCAGCCCAGCAGAGTGCACAGAGACAGCCTGCCAGCCAGACACATGACAGAAGGGGAGGAGGTAATGTACAATACTCTGGTGTGTTCCTTTTGCCCATACTCCTCTCTTGAATATTGTCAAGGCTGGTTCACACGGACGTCTGCGCGGCGTCACGTTTGATGACGTGCGGTGGCTGCTGCGCGGTCAGGCTTTCAGCAGCCGTCGCGTCCGGATGCGGTCAGCGTTTTTATCTCCCAAGGGGGACATTACCCGTCGCGTTTGGCAGCCCCTGGAAGCTACATGTAGCTTCCAGGGCGGCCACGAACGCAAGCGAAAATCGAGACCCGAACGCTGCGTTTGTGTAAACGCGTGTAAAAGCTCGGTGCAAACGTTTAACAAGACGTTCCGAACGCTTGAGGTAAGCGTTCCGCAAGCGTCCGTTTGAACCAGCCCTAACACTTTCTGTACCTGTCTATCTGCTTACCCTATGTCTCTCTCTCTGCCCACCCTCTCTAACCCTCCTTCCAACTCTCACCGAAATGCTGCCCACTATACGATTATTTTCTGATGAAATTTGCACTCATTGCAATTATTCTCTGGTGAAATGTTGCACTCATTGCGATTATTCTCTGCTGAAATGTTGCACTGATTGCGATTATTCTCTGCTGAAATGTTGCTCTGATAGCGATTATTCTCTGGTGAAATGTTGCTCTGATAGCGATTATTCTCTGGTGAAATGTTGCACTGATTGCGATTATTCTCTGCTGAAATGTGGCCTTCATTGTGCTTATTCTCTGGTGAAATGTAGCTCTCATTGCGGTCATTCTCTGCTGAAATGTTGCTCTGATAGCGATTATTCTCTGGTGAAATGTGGCTCTCATTGCAATCATTCTCTGCTGAAATGTTGCACTGATTGCGATTATTCTCTGGTGAAATGTGGCCCTCGTGCTTATTCTCTGGTGAAATGTGGCCCTCATTGTGCTTATTCTCTGGTGAAATGTGGCCCTCATTGTGCTTATTCTCTGGTGACATGTGGCCCTCATTGCGATTATTCTCTGGTGAAACATTGCTGCTGTACGATTATTTTATGGTGAAATGCTGCCCCATTACAATTATTTTATAGTAAAACACTGCCCCATTACGATTATTTGGCACCTATAGGGGGGGGCATCCAAATTTTTGCAAGGGGGCCCAGTGATTTCTAGTTATGCCCATGACTATTACCTAAACTGAAGATACCTATAGACCTGGCTATCTATACTGGGGACACCTATATGTCTATATTGGGGACACCTATAGACCTGGCTACTTTATACTGTACTTATACTAATTTATATAGCGCCAACATATAACGCAGCGCTGTACAGAGTATGTATTGTCTTGTCACTAACTGTCCCTCAGAGGGGCTCACAATCTGATCCCTACCATAGGCATACGTCTATGTATGTATCGTAGTCTAGGGCCAATTTTTAGTGGGAAGTCAATTAACTTATCTGTATCATATGGTATTGGGATGTAGGAGGAAACCAGAGTGTCTGAAGGAAACCCACACAGACACAGGGAGAACATACAAACTCTTTGCAGATGTTGACCTGGCTGGGATCTGAACCGGTAACCCAGCGCTGCAAGGCGAGAGCGTTACCCACTACGCCACTGTGCTGCCATACTACTGTACTATATTGTACTGCCATCTTCAGCAGTACTTCAGAGTACATAGTCATGTCACTGACTATCCTCTGAGGAGCTTACAATCTAATCCTACCATAGTCTAATGTCCTACCATATTATTGTGTATTTATACAGCACTGGCATCTTCTGCAGCACTTTGCAGAGAACATAGTCCTGTTACTGACTTTTCTCAGGGGAGCTCACAATCTAATACCTACCACTATTTTGTGTGAGAGAACACTGGCTAATGTGTGTTTTTTTTGTTTTTTTTTTGGGGGGGGGGGGGGGGAACATTTCCTACTTGCTTTTTTGAGGGTCACTTTACTGCCCCACCGACTTTGGGCTGCATTCTTACTAGGAAATTTTAATTGGCCACACCCACTGTATGTTATGGACACGCCCACTGCAGACCATGACCCCGCCCATTTTTTGCCGCGGCGCCAACGCCCTCCTGGGGGGGGGGGGGGGGGGCGCCATAGGTTTGGGGTGCCTAGGGGAGCCCAAACCCTAAATACACCCCTGAGCACACATAGCCATCTATGACCATTAAATAATAAATGCAGTAACAGTTACCCCGGACACCAGAAAATAAACGCAATGGGCAACATGTCAGCACAAAATAAACGCAATGCGGGCAACATGTCAGTATAAAATGCAATGCGGGCAACATGTCAGTATAAAATGCAATGCGGGCAACATGTCAGTACAAAATAAATGCAATGCGGGCAAACATGTCAGTACAAAATAAACGCTATGCGGGCAAACATTTCACCAGAAAATAAACGCAATGCGGGCAAACATTTCACCAGAAAAAAAACGTAATGGGAGCAGAGTTCCTTGCTGACAGGGCTACGGCAAGATGGTGCCCGAAGCCCTGAACTGGAGACATAAATAGTCTCCAGTACAGGGCTTCGGCAGCCATATTACCGTAGCCCTGCTCACCTGCCGGTGTCAAAACACCGGAAGACTAAGGAGGCTGGAGCGGGGCTGCGGGCAATGAACTGGCACAGCGTCTATAGATGCCGCTACCAGTTCATGAGGATAGAGTGGCCAGAGTCCCGAGGCCGGGGTGTCCCGCTACTAAAAGCGGGACGTTTCCCGGGACCTCATGCTGCCTGGGACAGCGGACCCCGAATCCGGGACGCGTCCCCTGCAAAAATGTTATACAGCTTGAATTAAACCAAATGCACCTCCTGCTGAACTTGATTGGCCCAGTTCCAAGCTGCCTACAAATCAGGGGCGGTCCTTCCATAAAGCAACATGAAACGCAGGCTTCAGGGTGGCAACAATTAGAAGTTGGCCTCTCACCAAATGTCCCCCTCCTCACACTGCCAGTCTCCCCCTCCCTAGGTGTGCAGCGCTGCTTCACTCACCTGCTCTCAGCGTTCCAGCGATGGGATCTCCATCCACCCATCCAGCGTCCTGTATCCATGGCTACAGGTCGGGTCACATGAGGCGCTGCTGTAGTCAGAGAGGAAGCAGGACTTCACGTGTGGCTGGTGAACCCATTGCTAATCTGCTGGGGGCGGGTGGATGAGGTGACATCAGTGCAGCACATACCTGGCATCTTGGGAATCGGATGCTGCGGGCCAGCAGGGAGGAGATGCTATGGGAGGAGGTGCAGCACATACCCGGCATCTTGGGAATCAGATGCTGCGGGCCAGCAGGGAGGAGATGCTATGGGAGGAGGTGCAGCACATACCCGGCATCCTGGGGATCAGATGCTGCGGGCCAGGAGGGAGGAGATGCAATGGGAGGAGGTGCAGCACATACCCGGCATCCTGTGGATCAGATGCTGCCGGCCAGCAGGGAGAAGATGCTATGGGAGGAGGTGCAGCACATACCCGGCATCCTGGGGATCAGATGCTGCGGGCCAGCAGGGAGGAGATGCTATGGGAGGAGGTGCAGCACATACCCGGCATCCTGGGGATCAGATGCTGCGGGCCAGCAGGGAGGAGATGCTATGGGAGGAGGTGCAGCACATACCCGGCATCCTGGGGATCAGATGCTGCGGGCCAGCAGATAGGAGATGCTATGGGAGGAGGTGCAGCACATACCCGGCATCCTGGGGATCAGATGCTGCGGGCCAGCAGAGAGGAGATGCTATGGGAGGAGGTGCTGCACATACCCGGCATCCTGGGGATCAGATGCTGCGGGCCAGCAGGGAGGAGATGCAGCACATACCCGGCATTCTAGGGATCAGACGCTGCAGGCCAGCAGGGAGGAGATGCTATGGAAGGAGGTGCAGCACATACCCGGCATCCTGGGGACCAGATGCTGTGGGCCAGCAGGGAGGAGATGCTATGGGAGGAGGTGCAGCACATACCCAGCATCCTGGGCATCAGATGCTGTGGACCAGCAGGGAGGAGATGCTATGGGAGGAGGTGCAGCACATACCCGGCATCCTGTGGATCAGATGCTGCCGGCCAGCAGGGAGAAGATGCTATGGGAGGAGGTGCAGCACATACCCGGCATCCTGGGGATCAGATGCTGCGGGCCAGCAGGGAGGAGATGCTATGGGAGGAGGTGCAGCACATACCCGGCATCCCGGGGATTAGATGCTGCAGGCCAGCAGGGAGGAGATGCTATGGGAGGAGGTGCAGCACATACCTGGCATCCTGGGGATCAGATGCTGCGGGCCAGCAGGGAGGAGATGCTATGGGAGAAGGTGCAGCACATACCCGGCATCCTGGGGATCAGATGCTGCCGGCCAGCAGGGAGAAGATGCTATGGGAGGAGGTGCAGCACATACCCGGCATCCTGGGGATCAGATGCTGCGGGCCAGCAGGGAGGAGGTGCTATGGGAGGAGGTGCAGCACATACCCGGCATCCTGGGGATCAGATGCTGCGGGCCAGCAGGGAGGAGGTGCTATGGGAGGAGGTGCAGCACATACCCAGCATCCTGGGGATCAGATGCTGCGGGCCAGCAGGGAGGAGATGCTATGGGAGGAGGTGCAGCACATACCCGGCATCCTGGGGATTAGATGCTGCAGGCCAGCAGGAAGGAGATGCTGTTTTGGAGGTGCAGCAGAACGAGGTAAGCATAGTGCCAGTGCCTGCAATGTACAGCACGATGAGTCTCTCTTATCTTGTCCGGCTTTGCACAGACATCTGTTGGGGGATGGGTGTTGGTGGGGCGCCCTCACAATGTATTGCTTCAGGTGGCAGAAAGTCTATTACCGATCCTGCTACAAATTTGAAATAAATTTGCATTCAGCTCGACATGCTTTTGCTTTGCAGTGCGACGTTCTGATTTACAAAGCAGCAGTTACGACGCACCACAACGCTCCACTGTGGTGGACACCTACATAGCGTTGTCTCTCGCGCTGGACTCCAATCCTGATATGATTTGGCAAAAGACTTACAACTGGGGATTTGTTTAGTGAGTTTGTAAAGGTCATCTATAGACACTCCAAGATTTACTGCAGGAATTTGTAATTATGGGGTAAGAGAAATGTATTTCCTTTTTTTTTTTATTTAGTTGTTGACGTCCATAAGCAGCACCCTGGGTCAGGGGCGTAACTAGAAATCACTGGGCCCCCCTGCGAATATTTGGATGGGGCCCCCCCCATAGGTGCCAAATAATCGTAATGGGGCAGCGTTTCACTGTAAATTAATTGTAAAGTGGGCAGCATTTTACCAGACAATCGTAATGTGGGCCAGAAAATCGTAATGTGGGCAGAGTTCACCAGAAAATCGTAATGTGGGCCTTTAGAAAATCATAATGTGGGCAGAGTTCACCAGAAAATCGTAATGTGGGCACCAGTCACCAGAAAATAGTAACGTGAGCAGCAGTCACCAGAAAATTGTAACGTGGGCAGCATTCACCAGACAATCGTAATGTGGGCAGCGTTCACCAGAATATCGTAATGTGGGCCAGAAAATCGTAATGTGGGCAGAGTTCACCAGAAAATTGTAACATGGACAGCATTCACCAGACAATCGTAACTTGGGCAGTGTTCACCAGAAAATCGTAATGTGGGCCAGAAAATCGTAATGTGGGCAGCGTTCACCAGAAAATCGTAACGTGGACAGCATTCACCAGACAATCGTAACGTGGGCAGTGTTCACCAGAAAATCGTAATGTGGGCCAGAAAATCGTAATGTGGGCAGAGTTCACCAGAAAATCGCAATGTGGGCAGCAGTCACCAGAAAATCCTAATGTGGGCAGCATACACCAGAAAATCGTAATGTGGGCAGCAGACACCAGAAAATCGCAATGTGGGCAGCAGACACCTGAAAATCGCAATGTGGACAGCAGACACCTGAAAATCGCAATGTGGGCAGCAGACACCTGAAAATCGTAATGTGGGCAGCAGACACCTGAAAATCGTAATGTGAGCAGCAGACACCTGAAAATCGTAATGAGGGCAGCAGACACCTGAAAATCGCAATGTGGGCAGCAGTGACCAGAAAATCGCAATGTGGGCAGCAGTGACCAGAAAATCGTAATGTGGGCAGCAGACACCTGAAAATCACAATGTGGGCAGCAGTGACCAGAAAATCGTAATGTGGGCAGCAGACACCAGAAAATCGCAATGTGGGCAGCAGACACCAGAAAATCGCAATGTGGGCAGCAGACACCAGAAAATCCTAATGTGGGCAGCAGACACCTGAAAATCGTAATGTGGGCAGCAGACACCTGAAAATCGTAATGTGGGCAGCAGACACCTGAAAATCGTAATGTGGGCAGCAGACACCTGAAAATCGTAATGTGGGCAGCAGACACCAGAAAATCGTAATGTGGGCAGCAGACACCAGAAAATCGCAATGTGGGCAGCAGTGACCAGAAAATCGCAATGTGGGCAGCAGTGACCAGAAAATCGTAATGTGGGCAGCAGACACCAGAAAATCGCAATGTGGGCAGCAGACACCAGAAAATCGCAATGTGGGCAGCAGTGACCAGAAAATCGCAATGTGGGCAGCAGTGACCAGAAAATCGCAATGTGGGCAGCAGACACCAGAAAATCGCAATGTGGGCAGCAGTGACCAGAAAATCGTAATGTGGGCAGCAGACACCAGAAAATCATAATGTGGGCAGCAGACACCAGAAAATCGCAATGTGGGCAGCAGACACCTGAAAATCACAATGTGGGCAGCAGTGACCAAAAATCATAATGTGGGCAGCAGACACCTGAAAATCACAATGTGGGCAGCAGTGACCAGAAAATCATAATGTGGGCAGCAGACACCTGAAAATCACAATGTGGGCAGCAGTGACCAGAAAATCACAATGTAGGCAGCAGACACTAGAAAAAAAAATGCACCTGTGGAAAAAAAAACAATTCACTTACCTGACAGAAGTCTTCTCCTCTCCCGGCATCTGGCTCCCAGCTCCCCCAGTCCTCCTGCAGCACATCTCCCGCGCTGACAGGCAGAGTGCAGGGCTACGGCAAGATGGCTGCCGAAGCCCTGTACTAGAGACACAAATAGTCTCCAGTGTAGGGCTTCTTCGGCGGCCATCTTGCCGTAGCCCTGCTCTGCCTGCCGGAGACTATGCAGGCTGCTGGTGGAGCAGGGCTGCGGGGAATGAACTGGCGCAGCGTCTATTAGACGCTGTGGCCAGTTGAGCACCTTGCTGGGGGGTCCAGAGCAGCGCTCCCCCCACGCACAGTGAGCGGGCCCCAGAGCAGCCCCGGGCGGCCGGGCCCCCCTGCGGCTGAGAGAGTTGCATCCCCGGTAGGTACGCCGGTGGTGACAGCCTTTCCTCCTCCGGGCCCCTGACTTGCTAGGGGCCCCCCTGCAACTTCAGGGGCTGCAGGGTCTATTCCTACGCCCCTGCCCTGGGTTATTAGCAGGTGCTTGGGTTAGTGTGGTGGTCTGTTGATCATCCATGAAAACATAAGCTCCTAATATCTTGCCTGGGGGGGGGGGGGGGGGGGGGGGGCATTCCTGCCTTTTACCAAGTTAGGACTTCCTTCTACCAGTGAAATATGATGGACTCCAAGTATACTGCTGAAAGACCTGAGTTGTAACTCCTCTGAGTGGAGGCCTTGTGGCCATGGACAAGCCACCTGCGTCACAGAATAGTATAGAACTGGCCATTACTTGGCGGTTTGTACATCTGACAATGTTTTTATTTGGTTGCTTTGCTCAGAGCAGCCCATTACAAAGGTTATAAATGAAGAATTAAAAAATTGGACTAATCTTTATAACAAGTGAGTTTAACCTGTTCCATCAATAGGAAATTTGGAAGCACAGGGCTTAGAACCAACAATTCTTCCACTGCAGGCCAGAGCAGCAACTGTCTGAGACACCAGCTCCTCTTGTACTTGAACCTGCTCTTGGTTTGGGTTAGTGTGGTTCTATATGGGTACTCAGGCTGTACCTTTGGAGACCTGGGATTGAATCATAGTAGTAGCAGTGTTTTACTCCTTAGGTGTGTAGAGATTTGATGATCCATGAGAAATGTATCTCTTGGCATTTAGCCCAAGTGATTATCAGCCAGTAAAAGCCTTTGTAAAAAAAAAAAAACACCAAGGCTTGAACCTGAGCTTTCAACACCTTCCAAAGTTGAAATATATTTTTTTTCTACTAGTGAAGTATGATGGACGAGCTCATGTGGTTGGGAGAAGGAGATAGCTCAGTGGTGTGGGTCTCTGACAGTGGTGCTGAGAAGCCTGAGTTCAATCCTGGTGGACACTGTTAGAGATTCTGACTCTGATCTTGTTAATTCTTTATTAAGCTGTCAAGCTTTTCTACTTGTGAAATATGATGGACCAGCACATATGGTCAGGAGAAAGAGATAGCTCAGTGGTATAGGTCTCTGCCAGCAGAGCTGAGAAGCCTGAGTTCAATCCTGGTGGAGATTCTCACTCTAATCTTGTTATTTCTTTGTCAAGCTGTTCTACTTGTGAAATACGATGGACGAGCACATGTAGTCAGGAGACGGAGATAGCTCAGTGGTATGGGTCTCTGACAGCAGTGCTGAGAAGCCTGAGTTCAATCCTGTAGGAGATTCTTGCTCTAATCTTATCTATTTATTAAGGTGTCAAGCTATTCTACGTGTGAAATACGATGGACGAACACATCTAGTCAGGAGAAGGAGATAGCTCAGAGGTAAGGGTCTCTGACAGCAGTGCTGAGAAACCTGAGTTCAATCCTGGACTCTGACAGCTCTGTTGAAACACCTGAGATCAACCCCTCTGAGTGAAGACCTTGTGGCCCATGGACAAGCCACCACAGCTCCTGAGTCCCAGGTACAAGAGGGGTGCCTGTAACATAAGTCAATGACACCAGATAGCGTGGGGCCTCTTCCCCCTTACCCCATGTCTATGTGGTCTATCCATCTGACAATATTTGGAGTGGGCTGTCTTGCTCAGGACAGCCCACTTTCATACTTAGTAAAAATTTCCCCCAACTTTTTTTTTTTTTTTTTTTTTTTTTTTCCCACTCATCACCCCCTAACTTCTCCCTACCTAGGAAGCCCACCTAATAATGTACCTTATTTCCTTCAAGTTAAACTTGCCTAGTAAGGGGTTTGAACTCAGGTCTCCAGCACAGCAGGTCAGACCTCCAACCACCTGAGCCACCAGCTCTGGTCATACACAGATCTCTTCGTCCATCATACTTCACATCTACACTTCAAATCTAACAGCATATCCAAAAACTCCGAGAAGCAAATATCCAAGAAATAAAGCAATTTTCATCTTGACTTGAATTCATGTTTCACTGCACCAGTTATTGGATGTCAGTTCTGAAGTTTTATCTCCGACTTATGCAGCCCGTTAGTGAAGCAGCCCAGAGCATTAGTAATCGGGAGATCATCCAGCAGTGTGATCGATACCCTAGTTTTAGTCATGAAGACTCTTTATTGATTCGTGAAATATGATGGAGAAGGTGATAGAGGTAAGAGCTCTGACAGTAATGCTGAGAAATCCTGATATCAACCCCTCCGAGTGAAGACCTTGTAGCCCATAGACAAGGCATTACAACAGCTCCTGTGTCCCAGGCTCAAGTGGGGCGCCTGTAATGTGTGTTGGAAATACTTGTGGTGTATCTGATATTTGGAATGGACTGATATGTTCATGGCAGGCCAATCTAAAAGCTGTATTTAGTGAAATGTAACCCCTTATATTACTCTTAACATCAGTAGAAACCACTTTTGTTTGACACATTCCACCAACAGGTCATATAGAACCAATTTGGGACCTCTGAGGGGTAAAGTGCTCAGGTCCACAGGAGAGATTGGTCCCAGGACTCCCCATACTGTGCTCAGACCAGTAACCACTGGAGGCATCAGCTGTTCTCATGCCAGTGTATGCTTGTCAGTGGACAAGTATAGTGATACTCCACATATAGAATGATAAACAAAAAGCAGCAACAATCATGTGGTGGATGTAACAGGATCATCTAAGCCTTAGTATGCACAGAGGCTAGCGATGTAGAGAATGCAAGGATAAAATGATGTTTATTGATCACAATTGTATATAGTATATAAGTTTTGCCTTGTGTCTGCAGGAAACACTGACAATTGCCTGCGAGCCGTTTTCTGCACAATATGTGTGTTTGTCTGCAAATGAACCAAGCATGGGCATCTGCAACCCCCACCCCCCCAGGCTAACAGCAGCCCCCCAGGCCAAACAAACCAGTAACTTCAGGGGTGCAGCCATGGCTCAGGTGCCATGCCTGCCCCTGTCCTGTGCCACCACCTCTGCCTCCTTGTGTGTCCGCCTGCTGTGTCTCATCCCCGCTCAGCATCACTCAGACTTCCGATCAGCCGGAAACCAGTGAGAAGCATCATTTGTCACTTCAGCAGCACAGTGTCCACAGGGGGAACCATGCGCCCACTTCTCTTTGGTTACCGGCTGATCGGAGGTCTGAGCGATGCTGCCTGTTACATGATAGGGACAGGACACGGCAGGGGGCGGTGCTGATCCGAGGTCTGACATCACGGTGAGTGGGGTATGGGTCCCTGTCACTACCTAAACTAGGAGAGTATTGCGATTTCCTGAGCGCTTTTAAGAATAAGGGCTTGTTCATACTACAAGAGCTTTTCTTAGCGCTGTGTGATTTTAAAAGCCCTTGCTAATGTTATCCTATGTGTGTGTTCACACTGGAGCATTGTTATTTTGTAAAAATCCCCCATAGCATTGCATTAGCAAAAGCTTTAAAATCTATAACTCTTAAAAAGCTCCTGTAGTGTGAATTAGCCCTGAATACATTGTAATTATTCTTTTCCGGGTCAAAGAGTTCACTTCCTGACGAACGTCAGGAAGTGAAAAAAATGAATTGCTCTGCAAAAGCGCTTAGAAAAGCATTGTACACGAAATCGCGAACGCGGAGGTAAGCACCGGAAGGCGGTACAAAAAACTGAGCACAGAATCGCAAACCGCTAGTGTCACGATAGCGATTCATGATGTGAACAAGGCCTTACAATGTTTTATGATCATCATTAAAAAGGGTAATACTATAACCTAATCCAAGGTGTGTGTCAGCAGACATAGAACAGCAAGTGGAAGTCGAACAATCACAGATATCTGTACACTTGAGGAAAACACTGTCACATTCTGCTGATGGGGGTTTGCTATAATATAGTTTGGATGTTTCAACCTCCCAGATATTATCAAAGTGGGGCATACTGTCATTATTTATTTACTGCATTGACCTCAGAGAGAAACCTCAAAAAGCTCAGGTCAGACTTATACAGTACCTACTACACACTTCAATGATGGTTGGCCAATCACTGACCAATTTTATCACCGCAATGTAGTAGGATTGTCAACAGACATTGAATACTATGAGCAGATTGTGTAGGTAAGCTCTTCTACTACATGGAGGTAGTAACATTGTTCAGTGATTGGCCAGTTATAATTGAAAGTGTGTACTAGGCCTTAGGGTGCATACACATGCAATTTTGATTGGACAATCACTGACCAATAGAGATGGCCCAAACCTCCGATTTTCGGTTCGCGAACCGCCACAAAAGTTCAGTTCGCGCGAACCGCCACAAAAGTTCAACCGCGAACCGCAATAGGCTTCAATAGGGGGGAGAACTTTGAAAACTAGAAACACTTATGCTGCCCACAACAGTGATGGAAAAGATGTTTCAGGGGTCTAACACCTGGAGGGGTGCATGGCGGAGTGGGATACACGCCCAAAGTCCCGGGGAAAAATCTGGATGTGACGCAAAGCAGCGTTAAATTAAGGAACATGGGATTTTCTTCTGATCGGTGCTGCGTGGACTCTCCAGCCCGCAGCACAGATTAGGATAGAGCCAGGGCGATCAGACTTACCCCCTTTTTTCCCCACTGGGGGATGTCCTGCTGGGGGGTCTGATTGCCGCCGGCTTGCTGCGCTTTGCGGGGGGGCTCTTCAAAGCCCCCCTCCGCAGCGTTTTCGGCGCTCCCGTCCTCTCAGTCCCTCCCTCTCCCTGTATGAGCTGCGCAGGACGGATATCCGTCCTGCGCATTGTAGGATAGGCTTCAGCCTATCAAATGACGGCGATCAGAGGCTGCGCAGCAGCGCCGTATGATGTAAGCAGCGGGGATTTCTTCCCCGCGTGTTTACATTTTGCCGGCGAGCCGCGATCGGCGGCTCTCCGGCTGTTCACGGAGACACCCTCCGTGAACTGACATGGAAAGGCCGGTCGATCGAGCGGCCGTTTCCATGGTAACCCACTTCCATGGTAACCCACTATGGGCGTTAGCTGGTCCTTAAGTGGTTAGGGCAGAAATCACATTGAATGATAAATTGCAGGCAGTGGCGTAGCTAAGGAGCTGTGGGCCCCGATGCAAGGTTTACAATGGGGCCCCCCAAGCACTCTATACATAACAATTGATACGGAGCACCAAAACCTGCCAATGGCAACTACAGTGTCAGAGGTGCAAGAAGGGGGTGGGGAACAGCTTGTTACTGATTACCACTATTCCAAGTATCTATAGAAGTGATTATTATGAGCACAGGACCAATAGAGAGCTAATACTGTAGTTGAGGGAGAGCCCCTCTGGCCCAAGGGCCCCGATGCGGTTGCAACCTCTGCAACCCCTATTGCTACGCCCCTGATTGCAGGCCTAAAGTGCTTTAAAACATCTTGCATGTGTATACATCAATCAGGGAGTGTAATTAAGGTACTGCTTCACACTGACACACCAAACTCACCGTGTAATGCACCGCAAACAGCTGTTTGTGTAGTGACTGCCGTGCTGGACAGTTTCTGTAACAAAAACGCTTGGAAAATCGCTGTGATCTAGCGCTTTTCAGAGCGATTTTCCACTTTCCTATACTAAACATTGATGCTGAATCACCTCAGAAATCAGTAGAAATGCTGCAGGACCCACGTTTGCGTTAGGGAGAAAATCACATCGCTCTGGTGTGATCCATCCCGTCCAAATACATTAGCCAAGCGCTTTTCAAAGCACTGGCGTTTTTAAAAGTGCTCAGAAGCGCTCTTGGTGTGCAGCAGCCCTAAGAGCAGGGCCGGGCCGAGGCATAGGCTGGAGAGGCTCCAGCCTCAGGGCGCAGTGTAGGAGGGGGCGCAGAATTCATTCAGCTGTCATTCCTAATTGTGTTTGAAGCAGAAAGAAATAAGAAAAGGGCATACATGGCAGTGACTGCAAGCCAGATAACTAGATATTAAGGTGTTGGGGAGGTTGGGGGCCCTGTGGCGCCTCTTAGTGTAATAGTAATCAGTGTGTGATGGTTGGGGTGGGAGGGATGGGGGGGCGCACTTTGGTGTCTCAGCCTTGGGTGCTGGAGGACCTTGTCCCGGCTCTGCCTAAGAGGCAAATAAACCTGCACATGAGAAGTCTACCTCCAGACAAAGGCCCTTATTTACCTCACGTTTCCTCCTAAGTCTTCTTTCAGACAGACGACTGAACTGCACGCTTGCCGAACAATTCAGCATCCTGTCTGCCACCCATGTGTGTAATTTGGGTAAAATTTTAATGCAGATGTAACACCACACGTTGCAGTGATTAACACATGGAGCCCGGCAGCAGGGGACCACAACATGTCACATCTGAGCACTGCTGTGGCATAAGTACCCAGAGCTATAAAAGCATCCAGCCGGTACAGGAGAGCAGCTTGCAGGCGGTGAATTAACCTCCTTTCAGCTGTCCATCTGAGGCTGGTTTTACACCTGGCCTGTGTGTTTGCAGGGCAATGCCTAGTTGGGCCAGTTGCAGAGTGTGCCAATAGGGTTATACAGGGGCGTTGCTAGGATCCTGGGAGATCCAGGGCACCCCTGGGCACTAAGGTACAGTAAACGAGTAGTGTGCGCCAGCCATTTATTTTATTAAATGTGGGCGTAGTAATGGGTGGGGCTAAATGTACATGAACCTAACAGCAGTGTGACTTGGCTGGCCTGGCTGAGATACGTTAATGGCCTGGCTGACGGAGATGCAGTGGTGGCCTGGCTGATGGAGATGTGGTGATGGCCTGGCTGGCTGACTGAGATGCGGTGGTGGCCTGGCTGGCTGGAGGAGATACTGTGATGGCCTGGCTGGCTGGGGGAGATGCGGTGGTGGCCTGGCTGGCTGGAGGAGATGCGGTGGTGACCTGGCTGGCTGGTGGAGATGCGGTGGGCGCCTGGCTGGATGGCGGAGATGCGGTGGTGGCCTGGCTGGATGGCGGAGATGCGGTGGTGACCTGGCTGATGGAGATGTGGTGATGGCCTGGCTGGCTGACTGAGATGCGGTGGTGGCCTGGCTGGCGGAGATGCTGTGGTGACCTGGCTGGCTGGCGGAGATGCGGTGGTGACCTGGCTGGCTGGCGGAGATGCGGTGGGGGCCTGGCTGGCTGGTGGAGATGCGGTGGGGGCCTGGCTGGCTGGTGGAGATGTGGTGGGGGCCTGGCTGGAGGAGATGCAGTAATGGTGTGGGGCCTGGCTGGCTGGAGGAGATGCGGTGATGGTCTGGCTGGCTGGCTGGCGGAGATGTGGTGGGGGCCTGGCTGGCGGAGATGTGGTGGGGGCCTGGCTGGCAGAGATGCGGTGGGGGCCTGGCTGGCAGAGATGCGGTGGGGGCCTGGCTGGCTGGCGGAGATGCGGTGGTGGCCTGGCTGGCTGGAGGAGATGCGGCGATGGCCTGGCTGGCTGGAGGAGATGTGGCGGGGGCCTGGCTGGTGGAGATGTGGTGGGGGCCTGGCTGGCAGAGATGCGGTGGCGGCCTGGCTGGCTGGAGGAGATGCGGTGGTGGCCTGGCTGGCTGGAGGAAATCCAGTGGTGGCCTGGCTGGCTGGAGGAGATGCGGTGGTGACCTGACGGGCTGGTGGAGATGTGGTGGGGACCTGGCTGAATGGTGGAGATGACGTGGTGGCCTGGCTGGAGGAGATGCAGTAATGGTGTGGGGCCTGGCTGGCTGGAGGAGATGCAGTAATGGTGTGGGGCCTGGCTGGCTGGAGGAGATGCTGTGATGGCCTGGCTGGCTGGAGGAGATGCGGTGGTGACCTGGCTGGCTGGTGGAGATGCGGTGGTGGCCTGGCTGGCTGGAGGAGATGCGGTGGTGGCCTGGCTGGCTGGAGGAGATGCGGTGGTGGCCTGGCTGGCTCGAGGAGATGCGGTGGTGGCCTGGCTGGCTGGAGGAGATGCGGTTGTGGCCTGGCTGGCTGGAGGAGATGCGGTGGTGGCCTGGCTGGCTGGCAGAGATGCGGTGACTTGGCTGGCGGAGATGCGGTGGTGACCTGGCTGGATGGCGGAGATGCGGTGGTGACCTGGCTGGATGGCGGAGATGCGGTGATGGCCTGGCTGGTGGAGATGCAGTGGTGGCCTGGCTGGCTGGAGGAGATGCGGCGGTGGCCTGGCTGGCTGGAGGAGATGCGGCGGTGGCCTGGCTGGCTGGAGGAGATGCGGCGGTGGCCTGGCTGGCTGGAGGAGATGCGGCGGCTGGCTGGAGGAGATGCGGCGGTGGCCTGGCTGGCTGGAGGAGATGCGGCGGTGGCCTGGCTGGCTGGAGGAGATGCGGCGGTGACCTGGCTGGCTGGAGGAGATGCGGCGGTGGCCTGGCTGGCTGGAGGAGATGCGGTGGTGACCTGGCTGGCTGGAATAGATGCGGTGGTGGCCTGGCTGGCTGGAGGAGATGCGGTGGTGGCCTGGCTGATGGAGATGCGGTGGTGGCCTGGCTGATGGAGATGCGGTGGTGGCCTGGCTGATGGAGATGCGGTGATGGCCTGGCTGGCTGGTGAAGATGCGGCGGTGGCCTGGCTGGTGGAGATGCGGCGGTGGCCTGGCTGGAGGAGATGCGGTGGTGACCTGGCTGGCTGGAGGAAATGCGGCGGTGACCTGGCTGGAGGAGATGCGGCAGTGGCCTGGCTGGCTGGAGGAGATGCGGCGGTGGCCTGGCTGGCTGGTGGAGATGCGGCGGTGGCCTGGCTGGCTGGAGGAGATGCGGCGGTGGCCTGGCTGGCTGGAGGAGATGCGGCGGTGGCCTGGCTGGCTGGAGGAGATGCGGCGGTGACCTGGCTGGCTGGAGGAGATGCGGCGGTGGCCTGGCTGGCTGGAGGAGATGCGGCGGTGACCTGGCTGGCTGGAGGAGATGCGGCGGTGGCCTGGCTGGCTGGAGGAGATGCGGTGGTGGCCTGGCTGATGGAGATGCGGTGGTGACCTGGCTGATGGAGATGCGGTGGTGGCCTGGCTGGCTGGTGGAGATGCGGTGATGGCCTGGCTGGCTGGTGAAGATGCGGCGGTGGCCTGGCTGGTGGAGATGCGGCGGTGGCCTGGCTGGCTGGAGGAGATGCGGCGGTGACCTGGCTGGCTGGAGGAAATGCGGCGGTGACCTGGCTGGAGGAGATGCGGCAGTGGCCTGGCTGGCTGGAGGAGATGCGGCGGTGGCCTGGCTGGTGGAGATGCGGCGGGGGCCTGGCTGGCTGGTGGAGATGTGGTGGGGGCCTGGCTGGCTGGTGGAGATGTGGTGGGGGCCTGGCTGGAGGAGATGCAGTACTGGTGTGGGGCCTGGCTGGCTATAGGAGATGCGGTGGGGGCCTGGCTGGCAGAGATGCGGTGGCGGCCTGGCTGGCAGAGATGCGGTGGCGGCCTGGCTGGCTGGTGAAGATGCGGAGGTGGCCTGGCTGGCTGGAGGAGATGCGGCGGTGACCTGGCTGGAGGAGATGCGGCGGTGGCCTGGCTGGCTGGTGGAGATGCGGCGGTGGCCTGGCTGGCTGGTGGAGATGCGGCGGTGGCCTGGCTGGCTGGAGGAGATGCGGCGGTGGCCTGGCTGGCTGGAGAAGATGCGGTGGTGGCCTGGCTGGCTGGAGGAGATGCGGTGGTGGCCTGGCTGATAGAGATGCGGTGGTGGCTTGGCTGGCTGGAGGAGATGCGGTGGTGGCCTGGCTGGTTGGAGGAGATGCGGTGGTGGCCTGGCTGGCTGGAGGAGATGCGGCGGTGGCCTGGCTGGAGGAGATGCGGCGGTGGCCTGGCTGGCTGGTGGAGATGCGGCGGTGGCCTGGCTGGCTGGTGGAGATGCGGCGGTGGCCTGGCTGGCTGGAGGAGATGCGGCGGTGGCCTGGCTGGCTGGAGGAGATGCGGCGGTGGCCTGGCTGGCTGGAGGAGATGCGGTGGTGGCCTGGCTGATAGAGATGCGGTGGTGGCTTGGCTGGCTGGAGGAGATGCGGTGGTGGCCTGGCTGGCTGGAGGAGATGCGGTGGTGGCCTGGCTGGCTGGAGGAGATGCGGCGGTGGCCTGGCTGGCTGGAGGAGATGCGGTGGTGGCCTGGCTGATAGAGATGCGGTGGTGGCTTGGCTGGCTGGTGGAGATGCGGTGGTGGCCTGGCTGGTTGGAGGAGATGCGGTGGTGGCCTGGCTGGCTGGTGGAGATGCGGCGGTGGCCTTGTTAGCGAAGATGTAGTGACTATGTGCTGTAATGCAACCGTAATCAAACATACCATGGAAACTGCGGTGATAGCGACGTGCCGGGGGTTATATATGTATAGTACTGCCCTCACACCCCCCCCCCCCCCTCACCCAGCAACATACCCCCTGCTGGGATTCCCAGGTTTTCACGTTGTTCCACGCATTGGTGCCACACTGCCAACATGTGTAAAATTTCTGCATCGCCCATCGACTCACATTTCTTCCGCCGCCACTGCGTCATTACAGAAGTCAGACAGTAACGTTGACTTTGCAGTTCAGCGGCAGATCAGGCTTTTCAAACGCAACACTTTGAATGGACACTTATAGCTAGAAAAATTTTTTTTTTACTCATCTGGGGCTTTTACCAGCCCCCTGCAGCTGTACAGTGCCCATGCAGTCTCACTCCAATGCTCCTGTCCCCCGCCAGCAGCCACTTCCATTTTCAGTGACAGGCCTGGGAACAAGTGATTCTTCGCGTTCCTGGCTGCAATAGCGCCCTCTATACTGCTATTGCGGCCAGGAACGCGAAGAATCACTCGCATTACCAGGCCTGTCGCCGAAAACGGAAGTAGCTACTGGAGGGACCAGGAGAATCCGAGCAAGGCTACGAGGACACCGGACAGCTGCAGGGGGCTGGTGGAAGCCCCAGGTGAGTAAAACTCAATTTTTTTCTAGCTTTAAAGTGGATCCGAGATGAACATTTACTCTTTGCATAATGGTCTTCCTTATATACAGTTTATAGGGCATTCCTCAAGCCAAATACTCTTCTGTTTTAATACTCTAATTCCCTATAAACTAAACAAGCTTCGCCCACAGCTTCTCCAAAACGCCAAGGCAGTCAGACCCATGTAGCAAGGGCTTATTGGAGCTCAGTCTGGGCAGGAGGAGGAGGTTACTAGCCAGAGATTTCAGAGGGGAGGGGGAGTGAATTTTTCACAGGCTGAGGGCTGGAGATGCAGTTGCAGATTACCTGTGTAATGATGACAAACAGAATATGGCCTGGCTGGCTGGAGGAGATGCGGCGGTGACCTGGCTGGCTGGAGGAAATGCGGCGGTGACCTGGCTGGAGGAGATGCGGCAGTGGCCTGGCTGGCTGGAGGAGATGCGGCGGTGGCCTGGCTGGTGGAGATGCGGCGGGGGCCTGGCTGGCTGGTGGAGATGCGGCGGGGGCCTGGCTGGCTGGTGGAGATGCGGCGGGGGCCTGGCTGGAGGAGATGCAGTACTGGTGTGGGGCCTGGCTGGCTATAGGAGATGCGGTGGCGGCCTGGCTGGCAGAGATGCGGTGGCGGCCTGGCTGGCTGGTGAAGATGCGGAGGTGGCCTGGCTGGCTGGAGGAGATGCGGCGGTGACCAGGCTGGCTGGTGGAGATGCGGCGGTGGCCTGGCTGGCTGGTGGAGATGCGGCGGTGGGCTGGCTGGAGGAGATGCGGCGGTGGCCTGGCTGGCTGGAGGAGATGCGGCGGTGGCCTGGCTGGCTGGAGGAGATGCGGTGGTGGCCTGGCTGATAGAGATGCGGTGGTGGCTTGGCTGGCTGGAGGAGATGCGGTGGTGGCCTGGCTGGTTGGAGGAGATGCGGTGGTGGCCTGGCTGGCTGGAGGAGATGCGGCGGTGGCCTGGCTGGCTGGTGGAGATGCGGCGGTGGCCTGGCTGGCTGGTGGAGATGCGGCGGTGGCCTGGCTGGCTGGAGGAGATGCGGCGGTGGCCTGGCTGGCTGGAGGAGATGCGGCGGTGGCCTGGCTGGCTGGAGGAGATGCGGTGGTGGCCTGGCTGATAGAGATGCGGTGGTGGCTTGGCTGGCTGGAGGAGATGCGGTGGTGGCCTGGCTGGTTGGAGGAGATGCGGTGGTGGCCTGGCTGGCTGGAGGAGATGCGGCGGTGGCCTGGCTGGCTGGAGGAGATGCGGTGGTGGCCTGGCTGATAGAGATGCGGTGGTGGCTTGGCTGGCTGGTGGAGATGCGGTGGTGGCCTGGCTGGTTGGAGGAGATGCGGTGGTGGCCTGGCTGGCTGGTGGAGATGCGGCGGTGGCCTTGTTAGCGAAGATGTAGTGACTCTGTGCTGTAATGCAACCGTAATCAAACATACCATGGAAACTGCGGTGATAGCGACGTGCCGGGGGTTATATATGTATAGTACTGCCCTCACACCCCCCCCTCACCCAGCAACATACCCCCTGCTGGGATTCCCAGGTTTTCACGTTGTTCCACGCATTGGTGCCACACTGCCAACATGTGTAAAATTTCTGCATCGCCCATCGACTCACATTTCTTCCGCCGCCACTGCGTCATTACAGAAGTCAGACAGTAACGTTGACTTTGCAGTTCAGCGGCAGATCAGGCTTTTCAAACGCAACACTTTGAATGGACACTTATAGCTAAAAAATTTTTTTTTTTACTGATCTGGGGCTTTTACCAGCCCCCTGCAGCTGTACAGTGCCCATGCAGTCTCACTCCAATGCTCCTGTCCCCCGCCAGCAGCCACTTCTATTTTCAGTGACAGGCCTGGGAACAAGTGATTCTTCGCGTTCCTGGCTGCAATAGCGCCCTCTATACTGCTATTGCGGCCAGGAACGCGAAGAATCACTCGCATTACCAGGCCTGTCGCCGAAAACGGAAGTAGCTACTGGAGGGACCAGGAGAATCCGAGCAAGGCTACGAGGACACCGGACAGCTGCAGGGGGCTGGTGGAAGCCCCAGGTGAGTAAAACTCAATTTTTTTCTAGCTTTAAAGTGGATCCGAGATGAACATTTACTCTTTGCATAATGGTCTTCCTTATATACAGTTTATAGGGCATTCCTCAAGCCAAATACTTTTCTGTTTTAATACTCTAATTCCCTATAAACTAAACAAGCTTCGCCCACAGCTTCTCCAAAACGCCAAGGCAGTCAGACCCATGTAGCAAGGGCTTATGGGAGCTCAGTCTGGGCAGGAGGAGGAGGTTACTAGCCAGAGATTTCAGAGGGGAGGGGGAGTGAATCTTTCACAGGCTGAGGGCTGGAGATGCAGTTGCAGATTACCTGTGTAATGATGACAAACAGAATATGGCTGCTCTCATTGTAACACAGGAATCAATCATCTTAAACTGTTGAAGCTGTATGCAGCCAGATTTGCTGTGTAAACTATCTAAACTTTAGATAAGATATATAGACAAGTTAAGGGGCCCATACACCTAACTATTTTCCCGCCGATATACGGCCGATTCGATCAGTGATCGAATCGGCTGTGAAATCACCGCACACACCGCTGACAGAACGATCGATTTCCGTCCGAAATCGATCGTTCCCATCGATCCGTCTATGCGGAATATTTCTCTCGATCGCCAGCGGGTCGGGAGTGCGTCGATAGCGGCATTTGAATGACCGACGCAATACAGCGGTAATACATTACCTGCTCCGGCCAGCGCGAGTCACTGCTGTCTTCTTCTCCGCTCTGGTCTCCGGCATGCTTCGCTTCTTCCTGCCCGGCAGGAAGTTTAAACAGTAGAGGGCGCTCTACTGTTTAAACTTCCTGCCGGGCAGGAAGAAGTGAAGCATGCCGGAGACCAGACCAGAGCGGAGAAGAAGACAGCAGAGACCTGGGAAGTCGCGCCGGCGGAGCAGGTAATGTATGCGGGGGGGGGGGGGGGGGTCGCAGCACCACCACAGATTGTGAACGGTTTCAGGCTGAAATCGGTTCACAATCTGTTTGCAGTAAAGGCAGCCATACGATCCCTCTCTGATCAGATTCGATCAGAGAGGGATCTATCTGTTGGTCGAATCTGATGGCAAATCAACCATTGTATGGCTACCTTTACTTGTTATGGTTAGTTTTTCATCTCGGATCTGCTTTAACCTCCTCAGCGGTATGGACGAATATATCCGTCCATCACCGCCGGAGGTCGCCGCTCAGGCCCTGCTGGGCCGATTTTTGCAAAATAAAAAGCAGCACACGCAGCCGGCACTTTGCCAGCCGCGTGTGCTGCCTGATCGCCGCCGCTCTGCGGCGATCCGCCGCGAGCGGCGGCGAAAGAGGGTCCCCCCAGCCACCCGAGCCCTGCGCAGCCGGAACAAAAGTTCCGGCCAGCACTAAGGGCTGGATCGAAGGCGGCTGACGTCAGGACGTCGGCTAACGTCCATGACATCACTCCGCTCGTCGATATGGCGACGATGTAAGCAAAACAAGGAAGGCTGCTCATTGTGGCCTTCCTTGTTTATTCTGGTCGCTGTAGGCGATCAAAATGACGCCTCCGGAGCGCCCTCTAGTGGGCTTTAATTTAAAAAAAAACCCTCCCGCAGCCGCCGTGGCGATCTTAATAGAACGCCAGGGAGGTTAAGTAACTCTTTAAGGGCTTGATTCACTAATACAAATAGTATGCCTTATCAGAGATAACACGCCTTATCAAAGTTAAAACCTTATCAGAGTAGCATAGCGAGCGCTAGGAACCCGCAGGGACTCAGGGCAGGACGAATGCCATTGCCAATTAGCAGGCATAAGTTCGTAGCACTCGCTATGCCACTCTGATAAGGTGTGTTAACTTTGATTAGTCGCCTTTTGTCTTTGTGAATCAAGCCATAAGTGTGCTAAGCCCCATTGCCTTGCATTACCTTACAGGTAAACAGGGTAACGTAACACAGGTTTGCAGGGCAAGTGTAAAATGGGCCTTAGTTTTCTCCTAGGTGATCATTTTTCATCTTTTGTTTTAAAGAGACTCTGTAACATCAGAAACATCCCCTGGGGGTACTCACCTCGGGTGGGGGAAGCCTCCGGATCCTAATGAGGCTTCCCACGCTGTCCTCTGTCCCACGGGGGTCTCGCTGCAGCCCTCCGAACAGCCGGCGACTGTGCCGACTGTCAGTTCAATATTTACCTTTGCTGGCTCCAGCGGGGGCGCTGTGGCTGCTCTCGGCTCCGAATTACACGGAAATACCCGATCTCAGTCGGGTCCGCTCTACTGCGCAGGCGCCGGAAACTTGCGCCTGCGCAGTAGAGCAGACCCGACGGCGATCGGGTATTTCCGCCTACTTCGGAGCCGACAGCCGTCAGAGCGCCTGCGCAGGAGCCAGGAAGGTAAATATTACGTCATGGCTGTACGGAGGGCTGCAGCGAGACCCCCGAGGGACGGAGGACGGCGTGGGAAGCCTCATTAGGATCCGGAGGCTTCCCCCACCCGAGGTGAGTACCCCCCAGGGGATCTTTTGACGTTACAGATCCTCTTTAAATGACTTTCTCGCTATCAGGGCCGGTTCTAGGTGAAATGGGGCCCTGGGGCAGAAAAAAAAAAATAGGGGGCCCCCTAGATGACACTTGCTAACAAGCTGGCTGGGTAGCAAATGGGAATCCTCCCTCCCCCCCCCCCCCTTTACACATACAAATTAAAAAAAAAAACAGTGGAAGGCTAGGCCCAGGCAGCAGGATCCCGATTCCCACAACCGACTAAACCCCCATCACCACCAAAGGCCCCCCCCCTCCGCGCACATCCACACGTTTTAATATATTGATTTGCCTGACTGACTTTCAATGTAAGCCACTCCCATTGGCTTACATTGATAGGCAGGGTCAGGGGCCAATGAAGGCTCACAAGAACTCTGCCGTCATTGAGACAGCAGAGTGGGTGGCCCAGGTTCCCGATGTGCGGCGGTGAAGGTGGTTGCGGCAGGTAAGTGCGGCAATTAGTTGTTTTCCGTCGGGATTCCGCCGTTTCTGTACCAGCGGTCTCTGGTCCTTAAGGGGGCAGAGACCGATAGTACTTAAGTGGTTAAAAAAGCTGAGTCCCCAAGGTACCTACTTACGATTTTTTTTTTTTTTAATGCTATCACTTTTTTTTTTATTTTTTTATTTTTTATAACAAATGTTTTATTTTAGTAAAGATAGCAGAGGCGGGAATTAAGGGGTTACAATTAGTGGGCAATTGTTTTTTTATCCATTGATTTGAATTACGTGTATGTGTGTCATTTTATTCTTTGCCCACTAGATGTCCTCACACTGTGTATTGATCAGTACACCGGAAGTACCACTGTGCTTACTTTCGTAATTTTAATGACTCCTGATGATCATTCGCTACAAGGACTCTGATCTGTGACTGGAAACACTGTTCCCGTTTCACCGATCACTATTCAGCTGCATGGGGAAAGGGGGGGGGGGGGGGGGGGTTCACATTCTGCTCATTAACCACTTCACCCCAAGGCGTTTTTACCCTAACGGACAAGAGCAATTTTCACCTTTCAGTGCTCATCCCTTTCATTTGCCAATAGCTTAATCATTACTAATCACAATGAAATTATCTATATCTTGTTTTTTTCACCACAAGTTGGGCTTTTTGGGGTTGATATTTGTTTTCAGTAATTACTTTATTTTCTATGCATTTTAAAGGGAAATACAAGGAAAAAATGAAAAAATACACTATTTCTCCAAATCATCCCCTATGGTTTTAATATAAACACTGCTACTGTGCATAAAACCCACACATTTTATCTGCCCATTTGTCCTGGTTATCACAAGATTTTAATTATGTCCTTAGTACAAAATATAGTGACAATATATCGTTTGGAAATAAAGGTGTATTTTTTTTTTTTTTTACAATTTTCACGTGCACAGGGATGTACGTGCACGAGCGTGCACCCACGGGAGCGCGCACAGCACGCGCACAGCGGCAGCAGCACTGTCTGACTTATAAAAACATCCTGGAACCATTAAGAGGCTCTAGCAGTACGTTTTTATAAGTTAGCATGTCATTAAGTGGTTAAAGCACAGAGAGGCATATCTATGCCCCTGGGACGGTAACAGTCTTCCCGCGATGCGATGATATACGGTCTAAAAACCAGGAAGTGGTTAAAGTGCACTGAGCACCATCATTTAACATTCCATTTTATTCCTTGCATGTGTCCCCTGTGTCTCCGCTCCCCCCTCCCTCCCCTCCAAATCCTTCCCTTGCATCTCCCCTCCCACGTACATGTAGTGCAGCGTCTTACCTAACCCACCCCCTGCCCGCAGGAATTAATGGCCTCTCCACTTCCGTACTTCTCCCCCCAGTGACCTGCTTGTGTTGATCACATCATGATGACACGTCAGCAATCGGCATAAGCCGGTTACCAGAGGAGGAAGTGCGGAAGTGGAGAGGTCGTGATGTGCAATACTCAACATATAGAATGGAACAAATAAAGCAGCAAGAAGCGAGCACTTTGGTGGCTGTAAGTGGATAATCTAAGCTTTACACTAAAAAGAACATTATAACCCTTCAGCCCATGGCATGAAAAAGTTAATTGACAACTGAAGTGAGACGAATATGGAGGCTGCCATGTTTATTTCCTGTTAAACATTACCAGTTCCCTGGCAGCCCTGCTGATCTATTTGGCTGCAGTAGTGTCTGAACAACATTAGAAACAAGCATGCAGCTAATCTTGCCAGATCCAACAATAATGTCAGACACACCTGATCTGCTGTATGCTTGTTCAGGGGTTATGGCTGAAAGTATCAGAGGCAGAGGATCAGCAGGACAGCCAGGCAACTGGTATTGCTTAAAAGGCAATAAATATGACAGCCTCCGTCTCCCTCTTGCTTCAGTTGTCCTTTAACCCTCCTGGCGGTAGCGGTTCGGGGTAAGCCGTGCAGGAGGATTTCTCAGGCCCTGCTGGGCCGATTTGCACTTTGCTAGCTGCGTGTGCACTCCGATCGCCGCCCCCCCAGACCCCGTGCGCTGCCTGACCAGTCAGTGCCAGGCAGCACTGAGGGGTGGATCGGGACTGCCTTTGACGTCACTACGTCGGTGACGTCATCCGGCCTGTCACCATGGTGACGGGGGAAGCCCTAATGGAAATTTCCGGACGGGATTTCCAGACGGGCTTGATCGCCGGAGGCGATCGAAGAGGGTGGGGGGATGTCGCTGCACAGCGGCTGTCATGTAGCGAGCCCTAGGCTCGTTACATTATTTAAAAAAAATAAACTGCTGTGCTGCCCCCTGGCGGTTTTTAATAGACCGCCAGGAGGGTTAAAGAAAATATGTATAGAGATTGCCAGTGCAGACATTGTTTGAGAAAGGATACATGCTGCTGTGCGTACCTAAAGGGTCCTTTCACAGTGCTGCAACTGAACTCACTGCCCATACAATTCTGTGGGCCTGTTCACAGTACGGCGTTGTTCAGAGAAGAAAGGTCAGCGCCATTATATTCATATAGTTATGGGTCTTTTATACATGCATACTGTTTATATGTAACAACGTTTCGGGGCAGTCTTCCACTTTATCAAGGTGTAGCTGACATGGAAACATGTACATCTTTGTATGCTTTCAGAGTATCAGCTACACCTTCATAAAGTGGCGGACAGCCCTAAAACATTACTGTCATTACATCTGGAGAGGGTGCAGCAATAAGAATAGAAGACTAGAATTAAAGGCAGTCCTCTACTTGCAAACAATTCGAATTACATTTTAGAGATACAAACAAAAAGGTCTCCATGGACAAAATACACAATGACATTTTTTGTTAGAAGTAGTTTAAAGCAAATTAAAAGCAGATTTAAAGCAACAAAAACAAAACTGTCGTCCGAAAGTAAATCATTTATCCACACAATTTCACTCTGTACAACACATGACTTGACTTACAAACAAATTCAACTTACCAACAAACTCCTGGGATGTAGCCTGCGTGTCTGTAGGTGACGGCCTGTATAGAATATGCCGATGCTGACCTTTCTTCACTAAACTTGCATATACAGTGGGATGCCAAAGTTTGGGCAATGTTGTTAATCGTCATGATTTTCCTGTATAAATTGTTGGTTGTTACGATAAAAAAATGTCAGTTAAATGTATCATATAGGAGAGACACACAGTGATATTTGAGAAGTGAAATGAATTAGGCAAGTGCATAAATTTGGGCACTGTGGTCATTTTATTGATTCCAAAACCTTTAGAACTAATTATTGGAACTCAAATTGGCTTGGTAAGCTCAGTGACCCCTGACCTACATACACAGGTGAATCCAGTTATGAGAAAGAGTATTTAAAGCGGTATAAAACTCTGACACAAAATTCAATAAAAACATGTTTTCCTACTTTTTATAACCCATAGTTATCATATTTGCCTTTGTGCATAATTATTATTATTCATTTAGTAATTACAAGTTCCCAAAGTAAAATTTTTTGCTCTGAGTTGACCTTGCATTTTATTAAAAACTGGCATATTTATATGGTAATAATAATAATAATAATAATAATGTACCCAGTAATTATTTCTGAGTAGCTGTCTGTGTTCTGGAGTGTCTGCATTGCCAGAGAATGTTTACATTCCTCACTTGATACAATTAAGTAAACAGAAGATAATGTTATCTACAGTTCGGATGTGTCTTCTGGATGCGGCTGTCCCTGCAGGGAGCTTAAGTAAGACCTGTGTTTAACCAGTTCAATGCTGTTCTAGTAAAAAAAAAAAAAAAAAAAAAAAAAAAAAAAAAAAGAGGTAGTATATAATATGCTGTAAATCTTTTAACGCAAAAAAGAAATGCTGGGTCTCATACCGCTTTTTAAGGGGGACAATTGTAAGTTCCACTCCTCTCTTAATTTTCTCTAAAGTGTAGTAACATGGGGGTCTCAAAACAACTCTCAAATGACCTGAAGACAAAGATTGTTCACCATCATGGTTTAGGGGAAGTATACAGAAAGCTGTCTCAGAGATTTTAGCTGTCTGTTTCAACAGTTAGGAACGTATTGAGGAAATGGAAGACCACAGGCTCAGTGCAAGTTAAGGCTCGAAGTGGCAGACCAAGAAAGATCTCGGATAATTAGAAGCGACAAATGGTGAGTAGAGTCAGAGTTATCCCACAGACCAGCACCAAAGACCTACAACATCATCTTGCTGCAGATGCAGTCACTGTGCATCGTTCAACCATTCGCCGTACTTTACACAAGGAGATGCTGTATGCGAGAGTGATGAAGAGGAAGCCTTTTCCCCGCTCACAGCACAAACAGAGCGGCTTGAAATATGCTAAAGCACATTTGGACAAGCTAGCTTCGTTTTGGAATAAGGTGCTGTGGACTGATGAAACTAAAATTGAGTTATTTGGGCACAACAAGGGGTGTTATGCATGGAGGAAAAACAACACAGCATTCCAAGAAAAACACCTGCTACCTACAGTAAAATATGGTGGTGGTTCCATCATGCTGTGGGGCTGTGTGGCCAGTGCAGGGACTGGGAATCTTGTCAAAGTTGAGAGACGCATGGATACCACTCAGTATCAGCAGATTCTGGAGACCAATGTCCAGGAATCAGTGACAAAGCTGAAGCTGCGCCGGGGCTGGATCTCTCAACAAGACAATGACCCTAAATCAGGGGTGCCCACACTTTTTCGGGTCGCGAGCTACTTTTAAAATGACCAAGTCTAGGAGATCTACCAACACACACACACACACACGGTTGGTGACAGAATCCTTCCCCCACAGAGTGTCATAATCCCATAATCCCCCTCCCCATCACAGCATAGTTGTCAAAAAATGGTCACAGAACCCTTCTCTTCTACACCCGCCCCCCCTTCACAATCCTTCTCCCCCCACAGCACATGGCTCCTATAATCAAATCTATAAACACATCTATAAACGCCCCCCCTCCAACCACCACAATGAATTAGGCTCAATCAAGCAATCCCCCCATCTTTATCAAATCAGAAATTCCATATGCCCACCTTGCAAAGCAGTCTCTTTAGCCCCCTTTCTGTGTGCAGGAAATCCTCCATTCAGTTGCCTCTGCTCCTCTCACAAGAGCGGGGATGACCGTTAGCCAATAGCCACTGAAGACCCGCGGGACTTGGGGAGGCGTGGCCACACGGCTTGCATCACAGAGATTGAAGGGGAAGGAGAGGCTCCCCATTTACTCCTCTCAGCCTTCAGCCACGCCTCTCCCCATGAGCCGCGCCTCTCCCCTTCAGCTGTCGCTCCTGGTAGGAGAAAATGACAGCTGCAGCTACAGTTTCACAGCCGCAACCACGCGGCAGCTAAATTTGACAGGACGCGGCCGGACGGCCGCGATCTACTCAGAGGGCGGTCGCGATCTACCGGTAGATCGCGATCGACGTATTGGGCACCCCTGCCCTAAATACTGCTCAAAATCCACTAAGGCATTCATGCAGAGGAACAAGTACAATGTTCTGGAATGGCCATCTCAGTCCCCAGACCTGAATGTAATTGAAAATCTGTGGGGTGAGTTAAAGAGAGCTGTCCATGCTCGGAAGCCATCAAACCTGAATGAACTAGAGATGTTTTGTAAAAAGGAATGGACTAAAATACCTTCAACCAGAATCATGACTCTCATTGGAACCTACAGGAAGTGTTTAGAGGCTGTAATTTCTACAAAAGGAGTTTCTACTAAATACTGATTTTGTTTCTTTTTTGTGGAGCCCAAATTAATGCACCTGCCTAATTTTGTTTAAACAATTATTGCACACTTTCTGTAAATCCAATAATCTTCATTTCACTTCTCAAATATCACTGTGTATGTCTCCTATATGATATATTTAACTATCATTTTTTATCGTAACAACCAACGATTTATACAGGAAAATCATGACGATTAACAAGGTTGCCCAAACTTTCGCATCCCTCTGTATACACACAAACACACACACGGAAAGGGGCCAATCAAGTCTTACCAAGGTTTAAATTGACGCCCGAGAGAGGGGCCCCGCCTCTTGAGACGCCCGCGAGGGGGGGCCCGCCTCTTGAGACGCCCGAGAGAGGGGCCCGCCTCTTGAGACGCCCGAGAGAGGGGCCCGCCTCTTGAGACGCCCGAGAGAGGGGCCCGCCTCTTGAGACGCCCGAGAGAGGGGCCCGCCTCTTGAGACGCCCGAGAGAGGGGCCCGCCTCTTGAGACGCCCGAGAGAGGGGCCCGCCTCTTGAGACGCCCGAGAGAGGGGCCCGCCTCTTGAGACGCCCGAGAGAGGGGCCCGCCTCTTGAGACGCCGACGAGGTGTTGCATGGTTCATTGTAAAGGGGTGGTGGCACTATATAATGAGGGGTGGTGGCATTACATAACTAAGGGGGCACTATACACAGTGAAATTTGCCTTCTTAAAACAGAAGGAAATTTGCAATAAGTCAGCAACAAGTGAACATTTGTCACATTTGCCAAAAGCCCGAAACAGGCTGTCTACATGTGGGGTTGATGTGGCTGTGTAATATTCAGGGCTGTGGAGTCGGTACAAAAATCTTCCGACTCCTCAGTTTATGAAATCACAGACTCCGACTCCACAGCCCTGGTAATATTTAGCTGTAGGCACGCTATACACCAGCTGCTCTGGATGCTTGTCTGGCTTACAGGGGCGAAAAGAGATAATTTGCATATTCAGTAGTGTTGCATTGTGGGTAACCACAGATGTTCACTTGTAGCTGAATTATTGCAAATTTATTTCTGTTTTAAGAAGGCAATTACACCAAGCATTGCTTATTAGTAGGAGAGCTTTTCAGTCTCTTTTATCCCCCTATACATTCCTAGTGGTTTGGGTCACCCCGAGCTGCTTGGTTACTCTATATACATAGGTAATATAACACAGATTGAAGCATTCAAGAACCCTTTATAACTCGTATTTGAGAACATTTTGGATCCATCCTATCTAGTTATTTCCAATAATCTGTCCAGAGATTTCACTTCCAATCATTGCATAAACTGATCATATTGATTGGAAGTAAATATTGTGTTATGTGCAAAAAGGCTACAGCCATCAACTCACTGCCTCCCCCTAGTGGACGACACTCTCCAGTACTGATCAGGGATGGAGGGAGAAGATGGACAATCAGCGAAGACATACGAAGGACCAAGAAATGATCACTCCCATCAGAGTCCAAATAACATAATTTAATAAAGTCCAATATAATAAGTCATTTATTAATTGGAGCGTATTTACATGGGCAGAACACTAGATGGTGGGTGTCAATGTTATAATGTGCAGTGTTAGTGTGACATTGACAAGGGTTAGATGATGTCAGCCGAAGGCTGGGGCTGGAGAGATTATATAAAGTATATACGATATACAGCTTCCCGACCGTCAATACTGCATCCTCCGTACCACGACTCCCACAATCTCCGGGAACGGACAGTAACACCATGATTATTTCCTGTTAAAACTCGCCAAAACTGGAACATAAAAATCAGTTGAAAGTAATGGAGTCATCAGTCAAGTTTTGTGAGAATTCAGCCCTCTTATCAGCTACCGAGAGGGCGGAAGTGAGTCCATTGTCTCTGCAGATACAGCCTCAGAGCTTGTCGTCTGTCATCTCCAGGAACTGCGCGTACACATCCCGCGTACACTCCCCCTTCTGGTTAAACTGGAACTTGTAGTAGCTGCCATCTGCACAGATCGCTGGAAGACACAGAACAGGAGGGGGACGTTATATAATGTGATGCCAAGTGCATCCCCACCACTGAGGTCACTGCATGCTACCCGACCTGTCCTTGTACAGAGAACACTGAACCTGTAACCACAGGAGCTTACACTCTATTGTCGTCCTCACCACTAAGACATTTATATAGCTCTGACATATTCCACAGCGCTGTACAGATATCACTGATCCATTCCCATTACTGTCTGCACCAGAGGAGCTTACACTCTAATGGCCAGTAGTCACACACTATTATTATTATACATTCATATAACTCTGACATATTCCACAGTGCTGTACAGAGATCACTGATCCATTCTCATCAGTCTCTGCACCAGAGGAGCTTACACTCTAATGCCCTCACCACAGTCACACACTATTATTATTATACGTTTATACAGCTCTGACATATTCCACAGCGCTGTACAGAGATCACTGATCCATTCCCATCAGTCTCTGCACCAGAGGAGCTTACACTCTAATGTTCTCACCACAGTCACACACTATTATTATTATACGTTTATATAGCTCTGACATATTCCACAGCCCTGTACAGAGATCACTGATCCATTCCCATCAGTCTCTGCACCGGAGGAGCTTACACTCTAATGTCCTCACCACAGTCACACACTACTATTATACATTTATATAGCTTTGACATATACCACAGCGCTGTACAGAGATCACTGATCCATTCCCATCAGTCTCTGCACCGGAGGAGCTTACACTCTAATGTCCCCACCACAGTCACACACTATTATTATTATACGTTTATATAGCTCTGACATATACCACAGTCCTGTACAGAGATCACTGATCCATTCCCATCAGTCTCTGCACCGGAGGAGCTTACACTCTAATGTCCTCACCACAGTCACACACTATTATTACTACTATACATTTATATAGCTCTGACATATTCCAAGTCATATCTTATAGCTGCTGTAGAGTCATCTGTATCTCTGCTTTATGTTTACACAAGAGGGGCACAGCAGGGTCAAACACTTTGGCAGTGCTGACTTCACAGATAACCTGAAACATGAATTTCTGGTGAGGGCTTCTGCAGCTGTGGAAGTAACAGGCGAGTGTGTGATCTCTGTACAGCCATACACTCTCTCCTCCAGTAATATCAGTGGTGAAGTAAAATCACGCTATGAAGTCAGCAGAGGCGATGACCTCACACGGCTCACCTATGACAGAATTCGGCTCTGTTCCAAAGGCACAAATACAAGGCGACCCGGAGGGGACCTGAAACTTGGAGAAGCTCCACTTGGAACTGAAGTACTTGGGAAGGAAGCTGGCAGTGGCCAAACTAGGGAGAAAGCAAAAGAGAGAATATTACAATAACATACAGTAACCGTAGGAGTAACTCCACACGTGGACAATCTGCAGATCACAGACGTGGAAAGTAGTGATGTCACAGAAACGCATCAGTCGGTGTCACTACATGCGTACTGTTACCGTGACTCAGTACTCCCTGTGCAAGTCCTGCCCCATCGTATGTGTAGGATGCATTCACCGCTAGTGTGGGGCCCCTAAATGGGAGTGGCCTTGTCACAGCTCTGCGGATACGTGCAACTAACAAGGGGGCAGATCCACAAAGCTTCTCATCCATTTATCTCATGCATTCGCTCTCCTTACAGTAAAGGGGAAAAATAAGTACGCTCTGTGACTCAACCCCAACCTCTTATCTGCTCGCCCCCTCTCCTCTCCATAGTACAGAACACGCTGCCCCCCTCTCCATAGTACAGAACACGCTGCCACCCTCCTTCTCCATAGTACAGAACACGCTGCTCCTCCTCTCTCCATAGATCAGTACACGCTGCTCCCCCTCTCCATAGATCAGTACACGCTGCTCCCCCCTCCCCTCTCCATAGTACAGAACACGCTGCTCCCCCTCCCCTCTCCATAGATCAGTACACGCTGCCCCCCTCCCCATAGTACAGTACATGCTGCCCCCCCCTCCCCTCTCCATAGTACAAACCACTCCTCCCCCTCCCCTCTCCATAGATCAGTACACGCTGCTCCCCCTCCCCTCTCCATAGATCAGTACACGCTGCCCCCCCCTCTCTCCATAGTACAGTACACACTACTCCCCCTCCCCTCTCCATAGATCAGTATACGCTGCTCCCCCTCCCCTCTCCATAGATCAGTACACGCTGCTCCCCCTCCCCTCTCCATAGATCAGTACACGCTGCTCCCCCTCCCCTCTCCATAGATCAGTACACGCTGCTCCCCCTCCCCTCTCCATAGATCAGTACACGCTGCTCCCCCTCCCCTCTCCATAGATCAGTACACGCTGCTCCCCCTCCCCTCTCCATAGATCAGTACATGCTGCTCCCCCTCCCCTCTCCATAGTACAGTACACGCTGCTCCCCCTCCCCTCTCCATAGTACAGTACACGCTGCTCCCCCTCCTCTCCATAGATCAGTACACGCTGCTCCCGCCTCCCCTCTCCATAGATCAGTACACACTGCTCCCCCTCCCCTCTCCATAGATCAGTACATGCTGCTCCCCCTCCCCTCTCCATAGAGCAGTACACGCTGCTCCCCCTCCCCTCTCCATAGAGCAGTACACGCCGCTCCCCCTCCCCTCTCCATGGAGCAGTACACGCTGCTCCCCCTCCCCTCTCCATAGAGCAGTACACGCCGCTCCCCCTCCCCTCTCCATGGAGCAGTACACGCTGCTCCCCCTCCCCTCTCCATGGAGCAGTACACGCTGCTCCCCCTCCCCTCTCCATGGAGCAGTACACGCTGCTCCCCCTTCCCTCTCCATGGAGCAGTACAGTCCTGGCCAAAAGTTTTGAGACCGAGGTCGGCAAGCTGCCAGCGGGGGACTGGAGCAGCAGTGAGTGACTATGAGGGCTGGCTGCATGCGGCTGGTAGAAGCCCCAGGTAAGTGAAACTCTTATTTTGCTTTAACCTTCCCTTTAAGTTTTATAATAGCAATTTGCACATATTCCAGAATGTTATAAAGCATGTTCAGATGAATTGCATAGTCCTTCTTTGACATGAAAATTAACGGAATCCCCCCAAAAAACGTTTCCACTGCATTTCATTGCTGTCACTAAAGGACCTGCTGAGATCATTTCAGTAATTGTCTTGTTAACTTGATCTTCCATTGTTAACCATGGTGACCAGCAAAGAAACGCATGCAGCCATCATTGCATTGCATAAAAATGGCTTCACAGGCAAGGATATTGTGGCTACTAAGATTGCACCTAAATCAACAATTTATAGGACCCTCAAGAACTTCAAGGAAAGAGGTTCAATTCTTGTTAAGAAGGCTTCAGGCGTCCAAGAAAGTCCAGCAAGCACCAGGATTGTCTCCAAAAGAGGTTTCAGCTGCAGGATCGGGGTGGAACCAGTGCAGAGGTTGCTCAGGAATGGCAGCAGGCAGGTGTGAGCGCATCGGCATGCACAGTGAGGTGAAGACTTTAGAAGATGGCCTGGTGTTAAGAAGAGCAGCAAAGAAGCCACTTCTCCCCCCCCAAAAAACATCAGGGACAGATTGATCTTCTGCAGAAAGTATGGTGACTGGACTGCTGAGGACTGGGGCAAAGTCATATTCTCCAATGAAGCCCCTTTCCAATTGTTTGGGGCATCTGGAAAAAGGCTTGTCAGGAGAAGAAAAGGTGAGCGCTACCATCAGTCCTGTGTCATGCCAACAGTAAAGCATCCTGACACCATTCATGTGTGGGGTTGCTTCTCATCCAAGGGAGTGAGCTTACTCACAATGTTGACAAAAAACACAGCCACAAATAAAGAATGGTACCAAAACAGCCTCCAACAGCAACTTCTTCCAACAACAGTTTGGTGATGAACAATGCATTATCCAGCACGATGGAGCACCGTGTCATAAGGCAAGTGATAACTAAGTGGCTCGGGGACCAAAACATCCCCAGATCTTAATCCCATTGAGAACTTGTGGTCATTCCTCAAGAGGCGGGTGGACAAACAAAAACCAACTAAGGGCCCTTTTCCACTATGAAATGCGATTGCGATTCCAATCGCGATCGCAATCGCGTTTCAATTTCCACCATGCGATTGCGATTGAGCTACTATACTCATAGTCCAGCTCAATCGCATACAAAACGCGGCAGGACAACGATTGCGATTTGACCAAAATCGCATCGCAATCGGATCGCACTAATGGAAATTACTGCTGCAGTTTCCATTAGTTTAATGTACCTTGCGATTTGCGATCAGAAGCAAATCGCAAATCGCAGGCTAGTGGAAAAAGACCCTAATTCTGAGAAACTCAAAGAAGTGATTATGAAAGAATGGGTTGCTATCAGTCGGGATTTGGCCCAGAAGTTGATTGAGAGCATGCCTTGTCGAATTGCAGAGGTCCTGAAACAGAAGGGCCAACACTGCAAATACTAACTCTCTGCATAAAGCTCATGTAATGGTCCATAAAAGCCTTTGAAACGTATGAAGTGTTTATGATTATATTTCAGTACATAACAAACAACCGAAACCGAGATCTAAAAGCAGTTCAGCAGCAAACTTTGTGAAAACTCATATTTTTGACAGTCTCAAAACTTTTGGCCAGGACTGTACAATCCCCTCACCATAGATCAGTACACAACGCCCCCCCTCCCCTCTCCACTGAGCAGTACATTACTGGACAATAGCACAGAGCTTGCTGCTCACCTGGACTGCTTGTTTCTCTTGGGGTCTTCAGCTGCGAAGATGTGAACCGTGCCGTGGTCACTGGAGACGCAGATCAGAGACGCATCTTCATTGAAGTTAATGCTGGAGGCGGGACAGAAAAGGAGTCAGCCAATCACATGCCACATCTTTACTAAGTCTTACTTATCACTCTATGAAAACATAACCTACCCCCACCACTGGCTTCCCACCATCAGGCAAGCCGGTTCTGGAAAATAGTGCAAGCCATCCTTTTCACCCATTATTAGCACTACACAAAAATGTAAAGCAGCCACTAAACAGTCCTGCGCACACACCCCACAATCCACGCATGGTCCCGCACCTCAACCCACAAACAGCCTCACAATACACACACACACACACCAATCCACGCACAGCCCCCCCCAACCCACGCACGGCCCCGCGCCACAACACACGCACGGCCCCGCATTCTACGCACAGTCCCACAACCCACGCACGGCCCCGCGCCACAACACACGCCTGACCCCGCATTCTATGCACAGTCCCACAACCCACGCACGGGGCCCCACCGCCACAACACACGCACGGCCCCGCGCCACAACACACGCCCGACCCCGCATTCTATGCACAGTCCCACAACCCACGCACGGGGCCCCACCGCCACAACACACGCACGGCCCCGCGCCACAACACACGCCCGACCCCGCATTCTATGCACAGTCCCACAACCCACGCACGGGGCCCCGCCGCCACAACACACGCACGGCCCCGCGCCACAACACACGCACGGTCCCGCAACCCACGCACGGCCCCGCGCCACAACACACGCACGGCCCCGGGCCACAACACACGCACGGCCCCGCATTCTACGCACAGTCCCACAACCCACGCACGGCCCCGCGCCACAACACACGCACGGTCCCGCATTCTACGCACGGTCCCACAACCCACGCACGGCCCCGCGCCACAACACACGCACGGTCCCGCATTCTACGCACAGTCCCACAACCCACGCACGGCCCCGCGCCACAACACACGCACGGTCCCGCAACCCACGCACGGCCCCGCGCCACAACACACGCACGGCCCCGGGCCACAACACACGCACGGCCCCGCATTCTACGCACAGTCCCACAACCCACGCACGGCCCCGCGCCACAACACACGCACGGTCCCGCATTCTACGCACAGTCCCACAACCCACGCACGGCCCCGCGCCACAACACACGCACGGTCCCGCAACCCACGCACGGCCCCGCGCCACAACACACGCCCGGCCCCACATTCTACGCACAGTCCCACAACCCACGCACGGGGCCCCGCCGCCACAACACATGCACGGCCCCGCGCCACAACACACGCACGGCCCCGCGCCACAACACACGCACGGCCCCGCATTCTACGCACAGTCCCACAACCCACACACGGCCCCGCGCCACAACACACGCCCGACCCCACATTCTACGCAGTCCCACAACCCACGCACGGGGCCCCACAAATAGCCCCACAATCCATGCACGGTCCCGCGCCACAATCCAAGCACAGCCCCACAATCCATGCACGGTCCCGCGCCACAATCCAAGCACAGCCCCCACAATCCACGCACAGCCGCACAGTCCCACGCCACAATCCACGCACAGTCCCGCGCCACAATCCACGCACAGTCCCGCGCCACAATCCACGCACAGTCCCGCGCCACAATCCACGCACCGCCACAGACAGTTGTCTTTTTGCAGGGCTTAAACTTGCGTAACCCATGTATTGGCAGAAGCTGCGTGTAGTTCGGTTTATCACAATGCAATATTCTATGCGAGAACAAGACAGACCCTGAAACAGGTGATTGGACATTTATATGGGGAGATCATATGGTGTAAATTACACGTCATCTGACCAATAGCATATCTGTACATTCAGCTGGGGAATCAGACCACCCAGAGGACTGACCGATCACATTATACCAGACGTGGCCATCACATGGCAGGAGCTATGACCCGGCATGAGAGGAAGAGGGCGCTGGGAGTCTCACCAGTATATATTTGCAGCCTGCGATCCTCTGCGGAGCTCCTGGATCAGATGTCCCGATGTCGTATCAAATATCCTGATCAGAGTTCCCTGTAATGAGAAAACTACCCAATTTAGAAAGAAGCCATCTGTATAATGTACCATCCCTAACACAGCTGGGGAGGGGGGAGGAGGAAAGAAAAGGGGAGGGGGCAAGACAGATGGAAACTACACACCTGTTAAGACCACCACCCCCACACACGTCATGTGACAATAAGTACACCCAGCTACCATGCTTATCTAATGCAAAATTTATGTAGCTTGAAATTAAGCCAATCAAAAATGACCATGTTTCATAGATGGCTCAGCCACAAAGCAACATTCCAACCACCATGCTTCACGGGTGGTTCAGCCACAAACCAACATCCCCACCACGTTTCATGGGTGGCTCAGCCACAAAGCAGCATTCCCCCTGCCATGCTTCACGGGTGGTTCAGCCACAAAGCAATATTCCCACCACCATGCTTTATGGGTGGTTCAGGCACAAAGCAGCATTCCCACCACCATGCTTTATTGGTGGTTCAGTCACAAAGCAGCATTCCCACCACCATGCTTTATTGGTGGTTCAGTCACAAAGCAGCATTCCCACCACCATGCTTTATTGGTGGTTCAGTCACAAAGCAGCATTCCCACCATCATGCTTCACAGGTGGTTCAGCTACAAAGTAACATTCTCACCACTATGCTTCACAGGTGGTTCAGCTACAAAGTAACATTTTCACCACTATGCTTCACAGGTGGTTCAGCTACAAAGTAACATTTTCACCACTATGCTTCACAGGTGGCTCAGCCACAAAGCAACATTCCCACCACCATCCTTCAGGGGTGGCTCAACCACAAGGCAACATCCCAACCACCATGCTTTATGGGTGGTTCAGCTACAAGGCAACATTCCCACCACCACGCTTCACGGGTGGTTCAGCCACAAAGCAACATTCCCACCACCATGCTTCATGTGTGGCTCAGCCACAAAGCAACATTCCCACCACCATGCTTCACAGGTGGTTCAGCTACAAAGTAACATTCTCACCACTATGCTTCACAGGTGGCTCAGCCACAAGGCAACATCCCCACCACCATGCTTTATGGGTGGTTCAGCCACAATGCAACTTTCCCACCACCATGCTTCATGGGTGGCTCAGCCACAAGGCAACATCCCCACCACCATGATTTATGGGTGGTTCAGCCACAATGCAACATTCTCACCACCACGCTTCACGGGTCAGCTTCAAAGCAACATTACCAAATCTAACTATCTAGTCGATACACAACGACTGATCTGAATACATGCCAAGCAGCTGAAAACTGATCTACCTATCAATCAATCAATCATCTCCCTTCCCTTATCTTTTCCAGGTAACTGAATAAGCACAGCTAACTAAGTGCAGCTTCAGCAGAGGTACCGGTTGTCTCACCTTTTCAGAGGCGGTGGCGATTCTGGTCCCTTGTAGGTTGAGTGCGATGCAGCTGAGGATGCCTTCATGTGCCGGGATATCCACAGGAGGCTTCTCAGTGCTGGCCAGGTCCACAATCTGCACGTGGCCGGTGTGCGCCCCAGGGAATGCCAGGAAGGAGTTGTTACTGTTCGGACAGAGGACACACAGACCTGCCGGAGAGGTGACAAAACATCAGATGAAGGGACACGGGGACTTCCTGCTGCATAATGAATGCAGAGAACCAATCAGATGACATAACCCTGCCCAATGCCTGATCATCACTTCTATATGACATGCCACCACTCCAGGGCAGTGACACTCTTCTAAAGCTTGCACCTTGCAGATGCTGTGGTCACACATGCCTCAATATCTACCCTAATCAGAGTATAGTCTGCATGAACCCAGGGAAAGCTATGAGAGGCTTCTGATCGAACATTCAGTGACCTCCTTCCTGCCAGAGAAGAGGATACAAGGCCAGGCATGAGGCAATTCCCAGCCACAGGGAACTGATTACATCATACATCTGCTATTCCTGAGGAGACATTAACCTCTTGAGGACCACCGGCTTACACCCCCTAGTGACCAGGCCATTTTTTACAATTCAGCACTTTACAAATTTAAAGGGAAGGTTCAGGGAGGGATAAAAAAAAAAAATCCATATCCACTTACCTGGGGCTTCCTTCAGCACGTGGAAGGCAGGAGGTGCCCTCGGCGCCGCTCCGCAGACTCCCGGTGGTCTCCGGTGGCCGACCCGACCTGGCCAGGCCAGGCTCTTCTGCGCTCCAACGACAGGCTCTTCTGTGTTCCACACGGGCGCGCTGACGTCATCGGACGTCCTCCGGGCTGTACTGCGCAGGCCTACTGAGTCTGCGCAGTACAGCCCGGAGGACGCCCGATGACGTCAGCGCGCCCCGTGAGGTGCAGATTGGAGCGCAGAAGAGCCCCACCTGGCAGCCGGGCATGGCCAGGTCGGGTTGGCCACCGGAGACAACCGAGAGCCTCCGGAGCGGCGGCGAGGGCACCTCCTGCCTTCCACGGGCTGGAGGAAGCCCCAGGTAAGTGGATATGGATTTTTATTTTTTTGTATCCCTCCCTGAACCTTCCCTTTAACTCTTTATTATTCAGCCATACTACTTACTACACAAATGAATCTTGCTCCCTTTTCTGGCATCTGATTGCTGCTGCAATTATTTTTTTAATTAATTTATAAAAAGTACTTTTTTAAATTTACATTTTCCTCCCTCCGAGATCCAGCAGTAGGATCGCTTCAGATTTTGAGCCTCTCCTGGGGACAGCTCAGTGACAGAGCTGTCCCCTGAACAGCGCTACACTAGATCGCAGTGCTGCACAAGTCATTTTGGCAGTTTTTATTTCCATTTACATCCTGCCAGCTCTGATTGCAGCTGGCAGGCTGTTTATGGAGCAGAGCTCCGTAACTCAGTGAGGATGTGCGCACATACGAGCGCATTCCCTGCTAATCTCAGCCCCCAGGACTTGACGCCGATCAGCCTTAGGCAGGCCTAGGGGAGCCACTCTGCGGTCACAAAGTGGTTAAAGCACAACTGAAGTCAGAGTAATATGGAGGCTGCCAAATTTATTTCCTATTAAAGCGGTATTGTCTCACTAAAAATCAAATTTCAACAGCAACTGGTCTGAGTCTTTTGTGTAATAAAGATCCTTATCCTGTATTCAAAATTTAAAAAAAATATGTCTGCAGTTATGGTTTGGGGTATTGCAGCATAATGCTGCACTGGACCTTTATTTCGCCATCGCCGGGGGCTCTCCTATCTATAATATATGCACTAATTTCCCCTCCTTCTAACCCACCCACCCCTCCTCTGCTTCCCCACCCACATCGCTCCTCTTCCCTGGTTGGCTGACACAGCATGTGACGTCAATACTAGACGCCACAGGTGTCAATCACAGCCACCGTGGGAAGAGCAGCTTTAATCGCTGGAGGAAGCCTGCCGCTGCCCAGAGCCAACATCACCGCCGCTGCCCGGAGCCTGTGTGGCCACCAGGGAAGAAGAAGTGGAGCCCCATCGCTGCTGGATGAAGAGGACGGGACACGTACCCGCCGCCACCGCCTGCAGGCAGAGGAGCCGATATAGCCACGGTCCAGATGGAAGCCTGCTCAGCTGCCGGGAGAAGTGGAGCCCTGGGGGGGTGGATCCCTTGGACGCAGCTCTCACACTCAGTCTCACACACACTCTCACACACACACACTCACTCACTCTCACACACACACACACACTCGCTCTCACACACACACACACACACACACACACACACTCGCTCTCACACTCTCACACACACACACACACACACACACACACACACACACACACACACACACACACACACACACACACACACACTCGCTCTCACACTCTCACACACACTCTCACACACACACACACACACTCTCACACACACACACACTCGCTCACACACACACACACACTCGCTCACACACACACACACTCTATCACACACACACACACACTCTATCACACACACACACACACTCTATCACACACACACACTCTCACACACACTCTCACACACACTCTCACACACACTCTCACACACACTCTTACACACACTCTTACACACACTCTCACACACACTCACTCACTCTCACACACACTCACTCACTCTCACACACACTCACTCACTCTCACACACACTCACTCACTCTCACACACACTCACTCACTCTCACACACACTCACTCACTCTCACACACACTCACTCACTCTCACACACACTCACTCACTCTCACACACACTCACTCACTCTCACACACACTCACTCACTCTCACACACACTCACTCACTCTCACACACACACTCACTCACTCTCACACACACACACACTCACTCTCACACACACACTCACTCTCACACACACACTCACTCTCACACACACTCACTCACTCTCACACACACTCACTCACTCTCACACACACTCACTCACTCTCACACACACTCACTCACTCTCACACACACTCACTCACTCTCACACACACTCACTCACTCTCACACACACTCACTCACTCTCACACACACTCACTCACTCTCACACACACTCACTCACACTCTCTCACACACACACACACACACACTCTATCACACACACACACACACACACTCTATCACACACACACACACACACACTCTATCACACACACACACACACACTCTCACACACACTCTCACACACACTCTCACACACACTCTCACACACACTCTCACACACACTCTCACACACACTCACTCACTCACACACTCACTCACTCACACACTCACTCACTCACTCACTCACTCTCACACACACTCACTCACTCTCACACACACTCACTCACTCTCACACACACTCACTCACTCTCACACACACTCACTCACTCTCACACACACTCACTCACTCTCACACACACTCACTCACTCTCACACACACTCACTCACTCTCACACACACTCACTCACTCTCACACACACTCACTCACTCTCACACACACTCACTCACTCTCACACACACTCACTCACTCTCACACACACTCACTCACTCACACACACTCACTCACACACACACACACTCACTCTCACACACACACTCACTCTCACACACACACTCACTCTCACACACACACTCACTCTCACACACACACTCACTCTCACACACACTCACTCACTCTCACACACACTCACTCACTCTCACACACACTCACTCACTCTCACACACACTCACTCACTCTCACACACACTCACTCACTCTCACACACACTCACTCACTCTCACACACACTCACTCACTCTCACACACACTCACTCACTCTCACACACACTCACTCACTCTCACACACACTCACTCACTCTCACACACACTCACTCACTCTCACACACACTCACTCACTCTCACACACACTCACTCACTCTCACACACACTCACTCACTCTCACACACACTCACTCACTCTCACACACACTCACTCACTCTCACACACACTCACTCACTCTCACACACACTCACTCACTCTCACACACAGTTGCCTGGCTCTCCTGCTGATCCTCTGCCTCTAATACTTTTAGCCACAGCCCTGGAACAGACATGCAGATCAGGTGCTCTGACTTAAGTGTGACTGGATTAGCTGCATGCTTGTTTCAGGTGTGTGATTCAGCCACTACTGCAGCCAAAGAGATCAGAAGGGGTGCCAGGCAACTAGTATTGTTTAAACACTTCATGTTCGGGGGGGGGGGGGGGGGGTTACCCCTTGAAGAGGAACTTTGAACCTAATCCCAATCAGTAGCTGATAGCCCCTTTCCCATGAGAAATATTTACCTTTTCTTGAATATATCATCAGGGACATCAGTATGACTAATATGGTGGTGAAACCCCTCCCACAGTGTGATGTCAGGACCTAGGTCCTGACAGTTTCCTGTCTGTGACCTCATTGCATGGTGGGAAATAACAGCTGTTTCCAACTGCCAAGCAACCAGTATCTCCCTCTGTGCACATGTAGATCTAAAAAAACAACAACCTTTTAGCTGATCGCAATATTAGTGGGTGCGGTTATAAATAATGGCAGTTGGTGCTGTCTAGTTTTTCTCCTGTCTGGCAGAAATAAAGATTAGTATCCTCTAAAGCAGTGGTCCTCAAACTAAGGCCCGTGGGCCAAATGCGCCCCCCTGAGGCTTTTTTACTGGCCCCCCACATACAAAATGTATTACTTATAGATGCGATCAGCTACATCTTTAAATATTGTTGGTCCACATATAGAATGCTGGCTCCACCCATCCACATGGAAGCCAGAAAGCAGTCATTTGCTGGTTTCCAATCAAATTCCACATCAGGTGACGCTGCTGTCCAATTGGACTGCAGGTTGTCACCTGGGTATGCTTCACTGTCTGGTCCACAAAGACTTCTACATCATTTTATGTATACTCCGGCCCCCCAGCAGTCTGACCCGGCCCTCGACCCAAAACATTTGGGGACCCCTGCTCTAAACGTATTAGAAGATCAACAGCGCTGCCAGGCAACTGGTATTGTTTAAAGAGACACTGAAGCGGAAAAAAAATGATATTATGATGTGTATGTGTAGCACAGCTAAGAAATAAAACATTAAGATCAGATACATCAGTCTAATTGTTTCCAGTACAGGAAGAGTTGAGAAACTCCAGTTGTTATCTCTATGCAAAAAAGCTATTAAGCTCTCCGACTAACTTAGTCGTGGAGAGGGCTGTTATCTGACTTTTATTATCTCAACTGTAAGTGAACAGTTTACTTTTCCTCTGCCAGAGGAGAGGTCATTACTTCACAGACTGCTCTGAAAGACTCATTTTGAATGCTGAGTGTTGTGTAATGTGCACATATTATAGAATGATGCAATGTTAGAAAAAACACTATATACCTGAAAATAAAAGTATGAGAATATTTTCTTTGCTGCTAATCTTCTAGTAATTATTCATAGTACACAACCAATTCATTATATCATATATTTTTTTTCGCTTCAGTGTCTCTTTAAGGCCCATTTCCACTAAGTATGAATTTGAAATACGAATTTTCGCATTATAAATGAACCCACTGAATGTAAATGAAGTCATTTCTACTGAACGAATTTTCGCATGCAGCGTGATGCAGGAATAAAAAATCCCTTTCCCATGTAATAATTGTTAGTGTCAAAAACCTGAGCGGTTCTTGCCTTTTTCATGATTGCTAACTCAGTAAAGGACCAGCCTTTAAAGTGTTGCCATCATATAAATCCGGCATAGCGAGGTCTGAATCCTCTATAACAGTAATTATAGATTGATGGTGTACCTTGAAATGAATCAGAGCACTCAGTATAGGATTTTATATATAAAAAAAAAAAAAAAATTGTATTTGCTTATCATACAGCATATATACAAAATATGAACAGTTCCAAGTAGTGTTTCCTTCTAACAGTATTCCAACTCATCAAAGCTTTATAGCCATAGCCAAGCGTTCATCAATCTTCTAAGTACATTCAAAAAAGAATAGAACAATTGTGTTATGTAGAATAAGATCAAAAGTAGTCTCATCTGTATCAATAGCTCTGTAACTAGTAGCTGTGTAAAACTTGTAGTAATCTTCTTAAAGAAATAGCATAAAAAGATAGCTTCTAAAAAACTTCTTGCTAACATCTTAACAGAACTTAATGCTGAAAGTAAATCACCAGAATATGAAGCATATTACTCCTTTATCATCTCTACAGCATCTAGAACCACGTGTGGGAAGGTAGCTTCTGCCTCGTGTGTCTTCTCAGGAGATTGGAAGGCTAGTGCAAACTATGAGCTTTCAGCTCCTACTTTTATAGGGATAGAATGCAATATGGCTACCTAATCTGGAATTTTCCTGAATCCCAGGTTCTGATTGGCTGAAACTTCCATGAGTAGCTCGCTATCTTTGAGATTTAAAATACCCATAACACTTTTTTGTTTATAAACTCCTTAATTACCTTATCTTGTGAGAATTAACGTCATTTGGAGTGTTTACAAGTTCTGATTAGGTCATTTCTGATGCAGTTAAAGTGGATCCGAGATTAACTTTTACTCATTGCATAATTGTGTTCCTTTCCTATTGTTTATAGGGCATTCCTCAAGCCAAATACTTTGTTTTTGTTTTAATACTCTAATTCCCTATAAACTAAAAAAAAACCCACCCACAGTTTTTCAGAGAGCATTGGCAGTAGCAAGGGCTCATGGGAGCTCAGTCTGGGCAGGAGGAGGGGGGAGGTATTACTAGCCAGAGATTTCAGAGGCAGAGAGGAGGAGATTCGTGTTTTTCACAGTCTGAGTGCTGATGGTGCAGATAAACCTGCCTCTGTGTAATGTTCACAAACAACATGGCTACTGTCATTGTATCACAGGAAGAAATAATAATATTCTATTAAAGCTGTTTGCAGCTAGATTTGCTGTGTAAACTATCTAAACTTTTGATACGATATATAGACAAGTTACTTGTGCTAGTTAGTTCTTTATCTCGGATCCGCTTTAATTAAAAATGGATGTCACCAGCCATCTTGTCTGCTGGTTGACTTATTTGACCCAGACATTGGGACTTTCAAACATTAAACAATGTCATTTATGACGCTTTTCTGATAATGTGTCCTTCTGCTAATTAGTTTGGAATGTGCCTGTCCTTTTCCACACATAAGATTGGTTAGGTTGACACTAGAACACTAAAGAGTCTTCAGCAATTTAAGATGCTTATTGAAAACATACAGGTCTTCTAATATACTCATGCAAATATAAAAAAATTATATAATTCTTCTTAAAACAATTAATCATATAAGATATAATTGCATATTAAAACTTAATATAAAATCATGTTCTATATATTTGTCTTTCTGATGAACAAATAAATGTGATAATTCCACCGACAGAGGTCACCATTTCATCATGTAAATAACAAGCTATTTTAATATTAATTTTATAAAAATGTGAAACCGCCAGGTGGCATAATTGTCCTAAATACGGGACAATAGAAAAAACCTTGTAACTTTTATTGACATTCCAAAGGACAATCATAGTCAAAGCAACTTTGTGGAACACAGCTACAGTGTTTTGAAACTTTCACTGCAGAATCCAGCATTTAAATGTATTTCAAAGTATTAAATTATATTATATAGGGTTTAACAATAATCATTTCCTTCTTTGGAAGGACTGTATTGATTATTATTTAGATTAATAATATTTATATGTAATAATTGAGAACATTTATATCAGGGCTGTGGAGTCGGTCCAAAAATCCACCGACTCCGACTCCTCAGTTTAGGATTCCACCGACTCCGACTCCACGACTCCGACTCCTCTAATTTGCATATTACAATTTTGTTGATTAAAAGTATGTAACATGAAATTCGTCTCTTAGCTGCCAACGCTTAGGAATTTTACAAGACAACTGAAGTGAGAAGGATATGTAGACTACTATATTTATTCCCTTTAGACTAAAACTAGTCCTTGGTAAGAGTACTTGTAAAAGGTACAAACCGGAACAAAGAACATCTATCAGGCCCTAGGCAATGTAAGTGTGGGTACATGTAAGAGTGATGTGCAGGTACTCTGCAGGGGAATGAGGAGATTCTTCCTCTATTACACATTCTTCATGCACAATCTGAACAAGGTTTATGGGTGATAGACAACACCTCTGTGTTCAATGTGCACAGCATTCTCAGTGGATTCCCTGCAGCTCTGTGGGGAGTGCATATGTAGAGTATAGTACTACTGTGTAACAAAGTAAACCTGAGACAGATGAAATTAAAGTTTTATACAGACCTGGGGCTTCCTCCAGCCGCCTTCAGGATAATCAGTCCCTCGTTGTCCTCCTCCACCACCTGGAGTCCAGGTACTTGAGCCAGTCGGGCGTAGTGCGCATGCACACACTCCGCCGCCAGGAGCATACTACACTTGTGCAGCACTATTGCGCAGGTGCAGAATCTTCCTGGCTGTGGGAGCGGCATTCGGCCGGACAGCGCTGACTGGCTGAATTACCAGGACTCATAGCAGAAGATCCGGGTGGTGGAGGACAGCGAGGGACTGATTAGCCTGAAGGGGGCTGGAGGAAGCCCCAGGTATGTATAAAACTTTACTTTTCATCCGTCTCAGGTACCCTTTAATTTGTAGTCACCAAACCAAATTTTAACAACATATCAAATTATTTGATTTCATCAGCAAAGGGAGTGCATACATTTGCATAAATCAGCATCAATGCAGAATTATTTCCATCTCATTGACCATCTCTATTAGTGACACAGCTACACATCAGGCTTTATTCTTACAGCATAGATGTTATTTAGTATATATAAGAGATTCCTGTGTACACATCATATATACAGTCACAATCAGATCTGTATATCTGACCTTAAAAATACGGGGACTGCTTTATTGAAGCAGCACAAGTAACTAATTTTGATTGGTTTATTTCATTTTTGTGGACTAAGCACAGCTATTACTGTATATATATATATATATACTGTATATATACATTATTTTTAATGACTATAATCTGAGAAATAGAACATTTTATCATATTTTCTATTTTAATTACAGTTACAAATTCATTAGGAGTCGGAGTCGGTGCATTTTTTCCCGACTCCAGGCACCCAAAATTGCCCGACTCCACGACTCCGACTCCACAGCCCTGATTTATATACATGATTGCTGCAGTAATGTAACTTTAAACTTGTTTCCAGTCTTCACACAGTACACTTATGTACAACCTTGACATTTAAAAATACTTTGTACAATAAACAAAAATGTTTTTGCTTCTTGTAACTAGAATAATCTTAAAAGCTTCACAGCCTGGAATATGCTGAGATGTCTCAGAATAATATTTTAAAGAAGTATTCTAACTTTACAATGAAATTTTGCATAGAACATTAAAACTTAAAACATACACACGACAGCTTTTCCTGCATAAATATACCGCTAGAATTCTGACAAGAGACAAATACATTTGCATAAATATTGTAAAGTTTGCAATAGCTGGAAGCTGAATTACATAATTCCCCACCATCCACATCGACCTGGAGGGGAAACAGTAATTAACGCCGCCGGGGTCTTGTGCAGCAGGATGAGCCATATACCGGCTGTATCCTGCGCCCAAGTCTCATGGCATCGATTTCATACGTATGCCCCCAGCCTGCTGTTCTGCCAGTAACAGCTCTGACTCCCCAGTCTGCGGTTCTGTAACGCAGCCTATCTGCTCAGTAGCAGCGATGCCACAGATGTGCCACACACGGACTTCGCTCACCTTTCGGGTTGTAGCAGGTCTCGAACACGTGCAGCTGATGAGGGTTGTGTGTGAAGGTGAACACTTTGATCATGGAGTCCAGAACCACCACAATTCTACAGAACAGATTGAGAAACTCAGAGTTACCGCTTAAGCCGAAAACACAGATCCCAACCCCCAGCTTGTCAGTCAGCACTGTCTCTGTACACCATCCTGCCACCATGTGACCCATCTCCACCAATAGCACCCTGCCTGGACTGCATGTACCCCCAAATATACCTCTTCACTATAACCACTCCCCCATAGACTGTCTCACTCCTTCCCCCAACTTCACAATTCTTCCCTTTCCCAGAAGATTCTACCTAAACCACAGCCCTGCCCTCCCACTGAGGACTCCTCAGTTCCTGCCCATCCCAAGAGACTCAACTGTGGGATTCCTGTCTTCTCACACCATTCAATTCCTGGGATATTCCTCCTCCATTATCTCTCTCCCCGCCCCTGAAACATCCTCTGCCCTGACTCCACCCCCGAGGATTCTAATGCCCCTCCCCAGTGAAGATTTCTGTCTTTACACTTTCCTCTCCCCCGAGTAGGTGTCTTCCCATCCTTTAAATAAGACCTGACCCCGAGGAGTTATCCCCCAGTGACAGTCTGTGTGCTGTTCAGCAATGCCCTGCTGCACGGAGAAGCAGACAAAGTGATCGCAGCTTTTGACTATACTATCAGCTGATACCAAGATGGCAAAGCATTAAATGCAAAAAAAACCTGACATTTGTTTCTCACATTTAATATAAATTTATCAAAACTAAAGGTGCCCATACACTCATCAGATTAGCAGCAGATAGATAAGAAATGCATCTGATGATCTATCTGATGCGTTTTTAGAACATTTTTTACCAGGATAGAATTCCAATAGATTTCAGTTTGAAATCTATTGAAATTCGATCTGATGGCATTTTTTTGCCATCAGATTTCCATTAGGGCCAATGCAAAATGATAAGCAATCTCATCAGATCGACCTAGATTTTCCACCCTGCCAGTTCGATGGAAATCCATCGAAATCGGCCGCCGATCGGGCGATTGGCCAACCGATTTGCAATCGATCGATCGATTTCAATCGATCGGTCGGCCAGAAAATCGGCTGAGTGTATGGGCCCCTTACGGGTAGAAGCAATTAAGCTGTTTTACTACGTAAGAGATTTTAGTCACAAGCCAGATCCCAAGATACATCGAGGGGCTTGCTGGGGGAGGGGATGGTTACCTGTCTCTGCGCAACCTCACTGCTTTCACCTCTGTGGAGAATTCTATCTCTATCACCGTCTTCTTCTTAAGATCATCCCAGATCATCACTGAGGGTGAAAATACAAAACACTGGTCAAATATAAACCAATAAAATCCTACGCTTTTACGCGATGTGGAGCTTCTGTTTCTTATGCACAACTGTGGAGACGCCCTAGGAGGGCCGCCAGTGAGGCTGTGCGGTGGCCAATATCCCAGAGGTGAATACGGGACCTGAAGGCCACAGCATCTGGAGAGTCTGTACCTAAAGGGGGGATCCTGCTGGATTGAAGGTATAAGAGACTTTCTATTTATGTGCAATCTTCTCTGAGCGCCTAAATATTTCTCTATAAAGCTACATATTGATGGAGTATACATCAAGGAGGAGCGCTCCACTTGTTTGAATTGTCCATTAGAGACTTTTTTTAGTGTTGTTTGAAGCTTGTCTTCTATGTGATAAAGCTCAGTTTATGGTCATATCTGTATGAGCACAGTACCTTGTTGCTACAACTGTTTTATATTGGCTTTGTAGAGTGCTAACTGCGGGCAGAGGGGGCGGCCGGCTGCGGGCAGAGGGGGTGGCCGGCTGCGGGCAGAGGGGGTGGCCGGCTGCGGGCAGAGGGGGTGGCCGGCTGCGGGCAGAGGGGGTGGCCGGCTGCGGGCAGAGGGGGCGGCCGGCTGCGGGCAGAGGGGGCGGCCGGCTGCGGGCAGAGGGGGCGGCCGGCTGCGGGCAGCCGGCTGCGGGGGCGGCCGGCTGCGGGCAGAGGGGGCGGCTGGCTGCGGGCAGAGGGGGCGGCTGGCTGCGGGCAGAGGGGGCGGCTGGCTGCGGGCAGAGGGGGCGGCTGGCTGCGGGCAGAGGGGGCGGCTGGCTGCGGGCAGTGCGCTGTGGTGTTGGTTGAGTGCAGAGGGGGCGGCTGGCTGCAGGCAGAGGGGGCGGCTGGCTGCGGGCAGAGGGGGCGGCTGGCTGCGGGCAGAGGGGGCGGCTGGCTGCGGGCAGAGGGGGCGGCTGGCTGCGGGCAGAGGGGGCGGCTGGCTGCGGGCAGTGCGCTGTGGTGTTGGTTGAGTGCAGAGGGGGCGGCTGGCTGCAGGCAGAGGGGGCGGCTGGCTGCGGGCAGAGGGGGTGGCCGGCTGCGGGCAGAGGGGGTGGCCGGCTGCGGGCAGAGGGGGCGGCCGGCTGCGGGCAGTGCGCTGTGGTGTTGGTTGAGTGCAGAGGGGGCGGCCGGCTGCGGGCAGTGCGCTGTGGTGTTGGTTGAGTGCAGAGGGGGCGGCTGGCTGCGGGCAGAGGGGGCGGCTGGCTGCGGGCAGAGGGGGCGGCTGGCTGCGGGCAGAGGGGGCGGCCGGCTGCGGGCAGAGGGGGCGGCCGGCTGCGGGCAGAGGGGGCGGCCGGCTGCGGGCAGTGCGCTGTGGTGTTGGTTGAGTGCAGAGGGGGCGGCTGGCTGCGGGCAGAGGGGGCGGCTGGCTGCGGGCAGAGGGGGCGGCTGGCTGCGGGCAGAGGGGGTGGCCGGCTGCGGGCAGAGGGGGCGGCTGGCTGCGGGCAGTGCGCTGTGGTGTTGGTTGCGTGCAGAGGGGGCGGCCGGCTGCGGGCAGAGGGGGCGGCCGGCTGCGGGCAGAGGGGGCGGCCGGCTGCGGGCAGAGGGGGCGGCCGGCTGCGGGCAGAGGGGGCGGCCGGCTGCGGGCAGAGGGGGCGGCCGGCTGCGGGCAGAGGGGGCGGCCGGCTGCGGGCAGAGGGGGCGGCCGGCTGCGGGCAGAGGGGGTGGCCGGCTGCGGGCAGAGGGGGTGGCCGGCTGCGGGCAGAGGGGGCGGCCGGCTGCGGGCAGTGCGCTGTGGTGTTGGTTGAGTGCAGAGGGGGCGGCTGGCTGCGGGCAGTGCGCTGTGGTGTTGGTTGAGTGCAGAGGGGGCGGCTGGCTGTGGGCAGAGGGGGCGGCCGGCTGCGGGCAGAGGGGGCGGCCGGCTGCGGGCAGTGCGCTGTGGTGTTGGTTGAGTGCAGAGGGGGCGGCTGGCTGCGGGCAGAGGGGGCGGCTGGCTGCAGGCAGAGGGGGCGGCCGGCTGCGGGCAGAGGGGGCGGCCGGCTGCGGGCAGAGGGGGCGGCCGGCTGCGGGCAGTGCGCTGTGGTGTTGGTTGAGTGCAGAGGGGGCGGCTGGCTGCGGGCAGAGGGGGTGGCTGGCTGCAGGCAGAGGGGGTGGCCGGCTGCCGGCAGAGGGGGCGGCTGGCTGCGGGCAGAGGGGGCGGCTGGC
>NC_090657.1:221909343-221921843 GCF_040937935.1 Hyperolius riggenbachi | reverse complement strand
CTGCATGCTTGTTCAGGGGCTATGGCTAAATGTATCATAGATACAGGATCAGCATGCTAGCCAGGCAATCTGCATTGTATAAAAGGAAATAAAGCACCTCCTCTCACACTGCAGACTGAGAGCGGTTGGAGGGGAGGGGGGGGGGGGTAGAGATCTGCACACCTTACCATGGGTGACCCTAATAGAAGGTATGGATTTCTCACCTCCGGGATGTGTGTCTGCAACAGAGGAAGCCAGGCAGGAGGCAACATACATGTCCTCAGTGTAATGACTTTCATGATGGAATTTGATTGGTTGCCCTGAATAGATTAGCTCCGCCCCTGCTTAAAGTCATAGGGAGAATCAAATGACTGCAAGCAAAGGGGCACCAGACACGCCTTCATGATGTCCCCAATAGCAGAGGCCTGTCTTGTGTCACAGTCCATCCCCTGCTTACAGAGAGGCTCCGCCTCCACCATGGCCATAGTGATGACCCGTCTTAAAATGGCCATACAACTAACGATGCAAGGACAGATCGACCTCGAGACAGATCTCTCTCTGATCCAATCTGATAAGAGGGAGATCTATTGGCTACCCATACACCACAGGCCGATTTCTGATCTATCAAGAAGCTCCGCCTCCTCTGCCACCTGCCGCCCCCCCTCCCCCCGGCACCCATGTGGTGTAAAATCTCACCTGTCCCGCCACGACTCCTGGCCTGCTCTGCTGTCCCCCCCCCCCCCCCCCCTGCTGTCACACCAAGCGCTACCGAAACAAGCGTGTCGTTGCCTAAATACTATTGTGAATGCATTAAGCCTACACTACTATTGATTGTCATGTCCCTGTTTTGAATGATTCTTTATATAAACAAGGAGCTCCTTACCGAGACTTTTTATGAAATCCCTTTATATTTGTGTCAATAAAGATTTTTTGATATTTTTGTACCACAAGACCTTGCAAGAATTTGTGTGTTCTACATATGATGGTCCTTTCTACCAATATAGAGAGTTCATTGTGGGCAAAGTGGATCACCCTAAAAAGGACTAAAAGCTTTTTCTCTTTTACCTGTATATAAAAAAGTACACTCCCAACTATCTCACTACTACACCAAGCGCTACCACCTGACGTCACACACGCCATTGATCACTTTCAACAGAGACCTTTCCAGGCTTCCAGCATGTCCAATCGACGCGTTTGAACTATTTCGTAAGGAAATTGGTCAAAGATCGATCGAGCCTGCTTGTTGCAGCACAGACTTTGTATGATGTCTGGGCACCTTAACGTCACAGTCCATCCCCTGCTTACAAAGAGGTCCCGCCCCCGCTTACAAACAAGTTCCCTTCCCACTGGCTGCTTGTTAGTCTAGTGTGCTTTATACCGATAGCTGCATGTGGATACTTAAACAATGTTTTTTGGTTGTTTTTAATGTGATTTAATGCGCTTTAAACACCTTACAACCATTTATATTACACTGCAACATGTAATAACAAACATGTAATAATGTATAACAGTATATAATGTAATAATAAGAAAAACAGTTCAGGACATTTCTTTAACTCTGTATGACACTTTGTAACTCTGCATCGGGGTAAAACATTGTGACACAACCAGAGGCGAATGTTAGAAGGAGCTGGCATTCACAGCCCAATGGATTAGTCAATGCAATGTAGAAAATAAGTAACAATGGCTCCTGCTCTGTGTAGCTACTCTCTCCTGCAGCTAGGCGGGAGCTTTCTGGGCAGTATGTACCCCACACAGAGGATACACAGACTTGTGATGAGGAACAAGCTCAGCGACAGTCAGTTCTGGAAATTCAGAGCCGAGAGCGAATGGCTTTATAATAACATGAGATTGTAGAACTCCGATATGTGATATCAGCTGACAGTGAGGGCGGAGTCTCACAATATTAGCGTTCTCTGAAGTCCTGCCACCCAGTTATGCTGAAAATGATTCAAAATCTGTGTACAGTGTGTGGTCAGTCAATAGATCACTATCAGATCACATTCAATCTGATGATCTGGTGGCCATCTATAGGTGTATGGCCAGGAATCAGTAAATTAGGGCGCATGCAGCAAGTGAACTAATTGCCATAGGCGCCAATGTAAAATATCGGTATTTGGGCCCTGGAGCAGAAATTTAGGCACCCCATAAAAATATATATATTGGGCACTCAAAGGTTTAGGCAAATAGTGTGCATGGGTTTACGGATTAGGTAGGTAGTGTGTTGGTGGTTGGGTGGATTAAGGGTTAGGCGTTAGGTAGCTAGCTAGTGTGTGTGTGTGTGTGTGTGTGGGGGGGGGGGGTGATAGAGGGTTAGGCATTAGATAGTTAGTGTGTGTGGGTAAGGGGGGGTGTTTGTGGTTAGGTGTCGGGGGGGAGGGTTCTATGTGAGAGTACAGTTGGATAGTTTGTGCCAAAGGTGGGGGGAAAGGGTTAGGTGTCGGGGAGGGTTCTGTGTGAGAGTAGGGTTAGATATTTTGTGCCGGGAGTGGGGGGAGAAGGGTTAGGTGTTGGGGGGGTTCTGTGTGAGAGCAGGGTTAGGTACACACACACATTGTACACACACACACACACTGTACACACACACACACTGTGCACACACACACACACTAAGTGACACAACTAAGGAGCTTGGGACCCTAGTGCAAGTTGTACATGGGGCACCAACAGGGACGGATCTAGACCAAGTTGCGCCTGGAGCAAGGTCAGGTTTGGGCACCTAAAGGTCAGGTTTTGGCGCCTAAACTGCCATTCCCCATCCAAATTTTGCTGCCTTTTTAAGAATTCAACAAACTACACCTGGGGCAAGAGACCCACCTGCCCCTACCCCTAGATCCGTCCCTGGGAGGGAGATGTAATTTGGGGTCTGGCAGACGCCAGAGCCCCGAATTACCGCTAAGCGCCCCGCACAGCATAGCATTGCTGCTATGGGGCACCCAGTTTTGGCGCTTGGCTCTCAGAGCCGCACACCAAAATCAGCTGATTCGTAATTAGATGGATGAAGGAGAGCCCCTGGGGGCCCTCTGGTCCAGGGGCCCAAGTGCAGTCACCCCTAAGCCACTGCACACTTTCCATATGGACACTGTACACACACACTGCACACACACACTGTATCCACACACTGAACATACACACTGTACACATACACACACACACACACACACACAGTACACACACAGTACACATACATACTGTATACCGTAGACACTGCACACATACACACACAATGAACATACCCACTGTACACACACACTGTACACACACACTGAACATACACACACTACACACACACACATTATACACACACACAGTACACATACACACACTATACACACACACACACACACAGTACACATACACACACAGTACACATATACACACACACAGTGTACACACACACTGTACACACACACTATACACACACACACACACACTGTACACATACACACACACTGTATTCACACACACACATACACACACACACTGTATTCACACACACACACACACACACACACACACACACACACACACACACACACACACACACACACACACACACACACACACTGTATTCACACACACACTGTATTCACACACACACTGTACACACTGTACACACACACACACACACACACACACTGTAGCAGTGTTTCCGACTGAGATCCATGTAGCGTGTGTCCGTGTGTGTGAAAACGCTCCTGTAATTACTGGATTATTTTCATGCAGACGCCGTTGCCGACACGGAGAGCAGCGTAGAGCGGCTCAGTGAAGCAGGCTTGGAAGGTGTGCAGACTCTTAAGCTCGGGCTCCAAGCTATAAAAGGAAAGTTGCCCAGCGTCAAAGTCCAGGTAGATCCCCAGCTTAAGGATCGTGAGGTTTGGTTCAAGGTTTAGGTCTGTATTACCGCCGTTGTGCCTGAAGAAATACTTCCGGTTACACTGACATAAGCACCATGACTTCTCTGTATTCCCAAACACGCTGCCGGGCCCGCGTCTGTCAATACTCCTGTATGTCATTCCAACGCGCCAATTACTGGTACCACTCAACTCCACCTCCCAGTACTGGCGCCCGCCACAGAGACCCACTCCACTCAACACCTGGTGAGACTCAAATTGGTCGCCCGTGCCAGAAGCAGAAGGTTCAGCTTGTATTCCATGTGCAGTGGTGACATCACAGGACACTGATACGTTCGCGGACGCCGTGGCCGTGTCGAGCCCTACATCGGCCATCCGAGGAAACTCAAACAAACTTGGAAGATCATGTAAAACGTCAGAGAAGAATTTTCGCAGCTTCAAAAAGAACATAGCTTCATCCGGCATCTTAACATTTATGCCGCTACGGAGGCCCTCCATTCTGGTCTCCAAAAAGTCCTTTCTATCAGATTGTTCTTCTTGTAGGACTGTTAGAGGGTCCGTTGTGTGAAACAGCTCCTCGAGGTGAGAAATCTCACCGGACAGCTCAACTTTCCTTCCTTCTAACTGTTCTATCCGATATGCCACGTTCTGTAAGCTCTGTCCCCAGATCTCATCAATATCTCGAGATGTCCGAAGCTGATAGGCAGTAATCTGGTCTTTGATGCCTTGGTACAGGGAAGTGGTCCGCGCTGATAGATTAGCTACTGTGTTGTTTATTTTTTCTTCAGTTTCCAGCAGTTGGTTGATGTCTCTCTCCATCTCCTGTCGATTGGCGATCAGCTGTGTGTGAGTATTTTTTAGCCTATCCTTTTTTCCCCTGGAGGCCTCGTGGAGCGTTTGCACCTGATGTCCTCGATGGTGGGAACTATGTTTGCATGATGCGCAGATACAGGCGGCATCCACAGTGCAGTAATACTCCAGAAGCTTCTTGTGGACAGGACATTTTCTGGTCCCCAGTGAAGCACATGGCTCTATTAAGGTATGTTCGGTCCACTTACTGTGGAGCTTCAGGTGATCCTCACACAAGGAAACCTCGCAATGCAGACAGGACTTCACGGCATTTACTGTAGCATGGAGACAATAGGTACAGAGGACTCTTGCCTTCTGAAGACCAGAGTTCGAAGACGAAAGCTTAGCCTGGAAGCTCTCTGCAATGTTGGCCAGCGTTACGTTCTTCTGAAGCGTGGGACGGGTCCTGAATGTGGATCGGCACTGAGGGCAGCTATAATAGCCCTGGCTTTCTTGCCTATCCAGCATCCGTTTGATACAGATCTGGCAGAAGTTGTGGCCGCATCCTAAAGTGGTGGGATCCTTGTAGACCTCCAGGCAGATGGTGCACTTCAGCTCGCTCCTCAGATCAGAAGAATCCATGGCTGATTTGCAGGAAACAAAACTTGGAAACCAAGCCTCCTGGAGAAGAAACAGAGATGATGTCTACAAGCTGTAGATGTGATCTCTACTCTGTGACCACTACAAAAGAGGTGATGAATCCTTAGCCTGCCAGTCTGCCCCCTCTTTTCATATGTAATGTGTGACCAGCCAGATAAGCCCACCTCCTCCTGAGCTGCTCACAGCTGCAGCCTCTCATTGGATGTAGCTGTTACAGCTGCAGGTAGCCATACATCTAGTGATTCTGTTTCAGTCGACAAAGCAATCAACTTTATTGGGGAATAGACTTCAGTATGGTTGAACGAAAGTCGATCAACTACTGGCCCACACACTACAAGCGATATCCTATGCAATGCACCTTCGCTAATCGATCTGACCGATGTTGTGCCTCCATGCCCTGAATGCAAAAATCGATTCAAAGTCGATCGAACGACGTAAACAGAAGCTGATTCCTGTGCGATAGACCGATATCTTGCATCCTGATTGATCGACTAAGCTGGTCGATTGGACATATCAGCCACTTTTCATCGATTGAGGATACTGGAACACACTCGATTCTCTCTCGATTCAATGTATGTAGGAATAGAATGTTATGTTTTGCTTTTGCTGGAAAATGGCACTTTAGAATTTCGTTGTACAATTTCGGTTGTTACAATGACAATAAAGATTTCTATCTATTCGAAAAAATTATTGAATCAAATGGTCGATCGTATAGCAAAATTTCTTGATGTATGAGCACCTGTAGTCAGGACAGTAAAGTTGGCCATACAGCAAGCGACTTGGCGGCCGATCGGCCATCTGAAACGATTATTATGATATCAAATCGGATTAAGATTGGTGCCGCCAAGAGCATGCCCGATTGACGATGCAACCAATTTCGGCCCAGAAATGGCCACATGTATCGATCAGACATGCTGTAAGATGTCGGGCCGACGTGCTCGATCAGGTGAGCGGTGGTGATGGCGTGTGATATCGGGACGAGCGATGAATGCGAAGGGACGTGCCTATCATTGTTAGATATATGACCACTTTAAAGGTGCCCATACATCTGCCAAGTTTGGTGGCCGATTGACAAATAGACAGATCTCTCTCTGATTGAATCTGATCGGAGAGAGATCTGTTGGCCGCCATCAGCTGTTCCCCCTAGTGTACACGTAACACCCCCCCCCCCCCCCGCATGAATACCTGATAATTGCCGGTGCAACGCATGCGCTACATAAAACTCATCTCCCTGGAATGAGTGACGTCTCTCAAACAATTCCTGGCAATAAACCCCGACAAGCAGCTAAGGGCTAAGGCTAGCTAAAGTGATTTAGGCCGTGCTTTAGAATCGCCGGCGAATTGAAATCATCCGGCCTAACTGTCCAAACACACCGGAGCAGCATGTGCGCATGCTTAGGAACAAGGTCGTTCAGGGGCGTGGCTAGGATCCGAAGTAATCCGGGGCACTACTCCAGACGATAAATGGGTGTGACCACGCACCAGAATGTGGGTGTGGTCATGGGTGGAGCTAAATTTACAAGAACTTAAGTAGGCCTGCCCAAGAAAATGTTTTATATATAGTGTAAAACTAGGCAGTTACCTGGCATCAGTGCTGGCTGCTCTTGCTTTCTGCAGGGCGGGCTGGCCTGCCACCAGGCAGTTCCTCCTTAGCACTCCCTGACCTAATGGACCCCTTCCCATGCTCCCATCAGCCTTCCATTCGGGCACTACAACTCCCAGCATGCCCCCATAGAAGAACCGCAGCTCTGTGTATGCCTACATAGAGGCACCACAGCACCCAGCATACCTCCAATTAATGCACCACAGCTCCCAGCATGCCCACCATTGCAGCACCACAGCTGACTCTGCCTGGGGGACATCTGGGGCACCCCAGAATACATCCGGGGCACGTGCCACTGATCTTTGGGGCTAGCGACGCCCCTGATGTCGTTTGAATGACTTATACACACCTGCTGACTGCACGATATCTGGCCAATGCGTAAAAGTAAACAGAGGCGCCGAAAGTATAAAAATAGATAAAAAGTTAAAAATGTTTTGGTTGCGGTGGTGGACCGCTAACCATAAACCGACAACAAGGCTGTTGACATTCAAAAAATGTATACACAATTTATTCATTCAAAAGCTCCCAGTAAATAGTCGCAACGCGTTTCACGGGCAGAGCCCGCTTCCTCAGGCAATAAGGGACTGGAGCAACAACACTGAAAATGACAGAGATACATAGCAGGCATCAGCATACTGTGTGTGGTACAATTGTATAGGTACAGCAAATAACATACATATATAAATAGTATTTCTAGTAAAAATAGTGTTAACACAAGTAGGCTATCATTGAACTGTCTAATATTGCACTTAACCCTGTATCAAAACATGTATGCAATGTATGTCCAGATATTTGTATTTGTAACAGTGCATATTTTCACCAGGAGGGTATACTTGTGGGCTGTGCTTACTTAGTAGGGAATAGTGCTGCTCGGTGGTAAAGTCATTTCTATGCTAGGTGGAAAGACTAGTGTGTTAGATAGTGCCCAGGGGGTTAAGGATGTAATTAAGTTGCAATAGGTGGACAGGAGTATCAACTTACCAGCGTGAAGTCTAGATGATGCTTGGCACCTCTGTGCCGGTACAGCGTGTGTATAGGGTATATGAGGAGAATATGGGAGGAGCTGGTGAGCGTGAGGGGGGTGGGTCCACCCGGGGAGTGAAGTGAGGTTACTGAAGATGATTGGCCAATGCGGAGAGGCCGGGCTGGAACCTGGATGCGCGCGCTGCGTCGTTTAGGAAGCGCCAATGCGCGCAATGGATTGTGGGGCGAGTGGCACGTGGCAATGTGTTAGTACGCATGCGCGCACTCTGTTTATGCGGAAAGTGTGGAACGCATGACACACTTCCGCATGTCGGGTGGATACGCCGGAAGAGGGGAAGGGAAAGTGTGAAATGAAGGGCAGGTTGCCCATACTTGTAACAATTACAGGCTTCGTGTAAAAACAGAGTGTCATTGTGATACAATAGTTGTTCTGAAAGGATCTTGATCGTAATCCCACACTTTTACATTTTCAAGTTGTGTTATATACAATAAAGAGCGCTGGTGCCCCCCAGTGGACAAGATTCATAAACCTTCTGTGAAATAAATGCATTTGGCAATACATTCAATGCTGCATTGTAAGATACAATTTTAGCCAATGTCATATCAGTTATATAAAATTGATTCTATAGGTTTAGAACCATTCCTATTCAGAACATATAAACTTATAAAACTATAGGTCTCTGAGCAAAAATTGTCATACCTTTGGGTACACTTGTCACATTTCTACCCTATCATGGGTATCATAACCAGTGTTCTGATCACTACAGCCATACTGAAAAATGTCTACGTTTATGTGACCTTCTGGATAAAAATTATAAAACATACAATATAAAATATAATAATATATAGAAAACAATAGAAAACACCGACAAAAGTATACAGTACACTTTGATTTAAAAAAAATCGGTCACTATTTCTTAAAAGGAGAGGACGAATAAAATGAGAGGACGGATAAAAGACTTGAAGCGAGACTGTAAAGGGATGGAATATTAATAGATTTTTTCCAGCTGCTCATTAAGGCCACCTGGAGTAAGTGTTTTCAGAATTTGGATCCAGTACATCTCACGTGATTTAAGAAGCTCAAACGAGTTGAACCGGTTTTGTGGAATTTTGTCAATGAGTGTGATGTGAAATAGTTCCGGGTTACTCTCGTGATGGGTGGTGAAGTGTCGTGATACGCTGTGCAGGGGGTATTTGTTGATTATATTCCTTTTATGTTGTTCTTTTGATATCTGCCCAATAGTTGTCTGCATTTATCTGCCAGTCAGAATACCCGATATCGGTCGCTCGTCATTGAGCAAAATTTTTTTTACGATTGTCGTTTCAAAAAACGGGACAATCTGCTGTCCGTCAGACATTTCAAGCGGCTTCTATCCAGCAAGTGTACAAGGCTCAATGCTGCAGGGTACACACCATGCAATTTCCTGTCCGATGGACGGGAGCCGACATGTCGGAAATAATCGCCTGATTACCGTCTGTCGGTGGGAAATTGCATTGTGTGTAAAGCCTCATCTACACGGTACAATTTTCCATTAGATAGACAGATTTATTAGATATATTTATTTGCATCCTGTGTAGACGTCCAAATTGTTTCAGATCAATTTTGCGATAGATTTTGCGATAGATTTTGGTTTGATAAGTACCCAAAATCTAACGTAATCCGATTGGACCGGTTGGAAATTCTCGAATAGATCCGTCTAATAGATGCGATCTGATGGAAAATTGTACCGTGTAGATGAAGCTCTATGCCTAGTACACACCATACAATTTTCTGTGATGCTGGGATTACACGCTACGTTTTTTGTATTCGATTCAGCGCTCGATCTGATTTTCTGCTCAATTCTCTTATCTTCCACTCGTTTTTCTTATCTTTTTTCTATTGACTTTCTAACTCGAGCGGAACAGAATCAAGCGGAGCATCGGACATGTCGGAATTTTATCATCGAAGGCACCGTGTAATCCCAGCATTAGGTTTTTCTGTTAGATTTTCTGTTAGATTATTTCCTGTAAAGTACTGGTATGCTAGGAATACACGTTATGTTTTGTACCGCTGAATTGAGCCACTGGATCGATTCCGACGCGTCCTCACTCGTCCCGCGGGCGCTTATCTTCTGCTCGTTTTCTTCCATTGTTCTGCCCGCGGTATCGAGTGCGGAATCGATCCGGCGGGTGATCAGGCACGTCGGATTTTATCAATCGAGCCATCAGCGGAACGATTCAGCGGTACAAAACGTCCCTTGTATTCCTAGCAGTAGAGACTGGTCATTGTCTCTGGTGCATTGTCTTCTGGTTATCTCCTGCTGAGTAGAACAATGCCTAATTGCTGGGCAGATAGATGGTTAGATAGAGAATATCCAATATGTTGGAAATTATCTATCTGGCAGGTAAAGGCGGCCATACACTGGCTCGATTCGCAGCCGTTTCGACAGCAGATTCGATCCTGGGATCGAACCTGCTGCCAATCGTTCGCGGTAAACGCAGCCGCCGATCCGATTTCCTCCCGAAATCGGATCGGTCCGTCGATCGCGCAGTGCGGGAAATTACCATCGATCGCCCGCGGGTAAAGTGCGCGTCGCTAGCGGCGGCCGATCCGATCAAGTATACATTACCTGACGCTGGCTCCCGGGCATCTTCTCCGCGCTGCACGGCTCTGTTCCGGCTCCATCCATCCCGGCGCTTCCTGTGTCACTGCAGTGACCAGAAAGTTCAAATAGAGGGCGCTCTATTTGAACTTCCTGGTCACGGAGTAACACAGGAAGCGCCGGGATGGTGCCGGAACAGAGCCGTGCAATGCGGAGAAGATGCCCGGGAGCCAGCGTCAGGTAATGTATACGGGGGGGGGGGGGGGGCGGCGGCAGGAGCAGCTCAGCAGATGGTGAATCGGTTTCAGGCTGAAATCGATTCACAATCTGTTTGCAGTAAAGGCAGCCATACGATCCCTCTCTGATCAGATTCGATCAGATAGGGATCTGTCAGCTGGTCGATCTAATGGCACATCGACCAGTGTATGGCCACCTTAAATCTAACAGAAAATTGTATGGTGTGTATTAGGCACTAGCCTCGTACTCCTGGTAGATGAAACTTGGCGGAGGCAGATGATAATGACCACCTCTGACCCCCCCCACCTCCCGATGCACCCAGGTGTATTGATTCAGACTCCCACCCTACTCTATTATTATTAATATTATTATTTAGTATTTATATAGCGCCGACATATTACGCAGCGCTGTACAGTGTATATATATATATCTTGTCACTATCTGTCCCTCAAAGGAGCTCACAATCTAATCCCTACCATTGCCATATGTCTATATTATGTAGTGTAAGTACTGTAGTCTAGGGCCAATTTTTTTTTTTAGGGGGAGTCAATTAACTTATCCGTATGTTTTTGGAATGTGAGAGGAAACCGGAGTGCCTGGAGGAAACCCACGCAGACACGGAGAGAACATACAAACTCTTTGCAGATAGTGCCCTGGCTGGGACTCGAACCAGGGACCCAGCGCTGCAAGGCGAGAGAGCTAACCACTACGCCACCATGCTGCCCACTCTATCCACCACTTTGTAAAAATCTGCAGTTGATTTCTTCATTGTATGCACTGCCCTCCACCATTGCTTAGTATTGCTAATTTGTTGCATTGTTTATATTGTCTATGTGTCCCCCCCCCCCCCTCCTTTCCTGGGGTAAATGGTAGTTATCTGATTATCTGAGCTAACAATGCCCAGGAAGGCCAGAGGCATTGCTCAGGTCTGCCAGGCCTCCTCCAAGGCAAACAGCTGATATGTAAACAATGGTGATCAGGTTATTTGCTGATTACTCGGAGAGGGGGGGGGGGGCAATGGGCAGATTCAACCAAGAGACAAATCTCTCTCTGATCGAATCAGATGTTGCCCACAAAATACAATTTTTTTCATTTTTTTTTCGATTAGATAAATTTGTTTGACTATCCTGTTAGATCAAAAAAAAACCCATAACGCTTAGTTGTTGTCGAGGTACCATACACGAACGTGCGAGTAGGCTGAAAATCCGGGGAAAATTATCGAATATGCCGAAAAATCAAAGTGAGCAAAAAGATTGAGAGTAAAAATAAAGTCTTCGATCTAATGGTTTAATAGATCGGAAATGACGTTTTTTTCATCCGGAATCTTTTTTTTTTTTAGCTCAAGCTGTATTTTACCTCAGATAGGTAACACAGACGGCAGTTGGAGCTCAAACCGTCTATTGAGCTGTATTTTTCCTCTGAGTGGTTCAATTTATTTATTGTGAAGTTAATATTACCTTAGAGCAACTATATAGGTGTGTTTTACCTCACAGTGTTGGGAGGGGTTTTATCGTGCTGAGGGAATTTTTACCACAGAGCAATTACAAATGGCTCTAATAACTAACAGGAAGAAGGCCAAAATTGCATTTGCATTGTACCTGGGGACTCTCCTTCATGAGGACAAACTTACTTTAGTAAAAAAAAATATAATTATAATATAATAATAATCATATACTTTAATATTTAATCTTTTTATGAAGACCATGCAAATGTCTTTGAAACAATTCTTACAATTAGGATATAAAAGATCTTTTCATACAATGTCACATACATGATACAATTACAACACATAATCATCAAAATTTTTCCAGC